>NW_027472851.1:0-222322 GCF_030347505.1 Rhynchophorus ferrugineus
ATGGACTATCGATAATTTACACCTTAGGCTCTGCTTCTAACTTGGGCCCAAATTGTAAAATGGTCTTATCTATTGGCGATTTCGTTCCAATTCACATTCCAATTAATATTCGGCATGCTAATTACATTGCCGGTTGCCAAATTGCATTATCTCTTATAGTTTCCGAGATATGGACTATCGATAATTTACACCTTAGGCTCTGCTTCTAACTTGGGCCCAAATTGTAAAATGGTCTTATCTATTGGCGATTTCGTTCCAATTCACATTCCAAGTAATATTCGTCATGCTAATTACATTGCCGGTTGTCAAATTGCATTATCTCTTATAGTTTCCGAGATATGGACTATCGATAATTTACACCTTAGGCTCTGCTTCTAACTTGGGCCCAAATTGTAAAATGGTCTTATCTATTGGCGATTTCGTTCCAATTCACATTCCAAGTAATATTCGGCATGTTAATTACATTGCCGGTTGCCAAATTGCATTATCTCTTATAGTTTCCGAGATATGGACTATCGTTAATTTACACCTTAGGCTCTGCTTCTAACTTGGGCCCAAATTGTAAAATGGTCTTATCTATTGGCGATTTCGCTCCAATTCACATTCCAAGTAATATTCGGCAAGCTAATTACATTGCCGGTTGCCAAATTGAATTATCTCTTATAGTTTCCGAGATATGGACTATCGATAATTTACACCTTAGGCTCTGCTTCTAACTTGGGCCCAAATTGTAAAATGGTCTTACCTATTGGCGATTTCGTTCCAATTCACATTCCAAGTAGTATTCGGCGTGCTAATTACATTGCCGGTTGCCAAATTGCATTATCTCTTATAGTTTCCGAGATATGGACTATCGATAATTTACACCTTAGGCTCTGCTTCTAACTTGGGCCCAAATTGTAAAATGGTCTTATCTATTGGCGATTTCGTTCCAATTCACATTCCAAGTAATATTCGGCATGCTAATTACATTGCCGGTTGCCAAATTGCATTATCTCTTATAGTTTCCGAGATATGGACTATCGATAATTTACACCTTAGGCTCTGCTTCTAACTTGGGCCCATATTGTAAAATGGTCTTATCTATGGCAATTTCGTTCCAATTCACATTCAAGTAATATTCGGCATGCTAATTACATTGCCGGTTGCCAAATTGCATTATCTCTTATAGTTTCCGAGATATGGACTATCGATAATTTACACCTTAGGCTCTGCTTCTAACTTGGGCCCAAATTGTAAAATGACCTTATCTATTGGCGATTTCGTCCCAATTCACATTCCAAGTAATATTCGGCATGCTAATTACATTGCCGGTTGCGAAATTGCATTATCTCTTATAGTTTCAGAGATATGGACTATCGATAATTTACACCTTAGGCTCTGCTTCTAACTTGGGCCCATATTGTAAAATGGTCTTATCTATTGGCAATTTCGTTCCAATTCACATTCCAAGTAATATTCGGCATGCTAATTACATTGCCGGTTGCCAAATTGCATTATCTCTTATAGTTTCCGAGATATTGACTATCGATAATTTACACCTTAGGCTCTGCTTCTAACTTGGGCCCAAATTGTAAATATTGGCGATTTCGTTCCAATTCACATTCCAAGTAATATTCGGCATGCTAATTACATTGCCGGTTGCCAAATTGCATTATCTCTTATAGTTTCCGAGATATGGACTATCGATAATTTACACCTTAGGCTCTGCTTCTAACTTGGGCCCAAATTGTAAAATGGTCTTATCTATTGGCGATTTCGTTCCAATTCACATTCCAAGTAATATTCGGCATGCTAATTACATTGCCGGTTGCCAAATTTGCATTATCTCTTATAGTTTCCGAGATATGGACTATCGATAATTTACACCATAGGCTCTGCTTCTAACTTGGGCCCAAATTGTAAAATGGTCTTATCTATTGGCGATTTCGTTCCAATTCACATTCCAAGTAATATTCGGCATGCTAATTACATTGCCGGTTGCCAAATTGCATTATCTCTTATAGTTTCCGAGATATGGACTATCGATAATTTTACACCTTAGGCTCTGCTTCTTACTTGGGCCCAAATTGTAAAATGGTCTTATCTATTGGCGATTTCGTTCCAATTCACATTCCATGTAATATTCGGCATGCTAATTACATTGCCGGTTGCCAAATTGCATTATCTCTTATAGTTTCCGAGATATGGACTATCGATAATTTACACCTTAGGCTCTGCTTCTAACTTGGGCCCAAATTGTAAAATGGTCTTATCTATTGGCGATTTCGTTCCAATTCACATTCCAAGTAATATTCGGCATGCTAATTACATTGCCGGTTGCCAAATTGAATTATCTCTTATAGTTTCCGAGATATGGACTATCGATAATTTACACCTTAGGCTCGGCTTCTAACTTGGGCCCAAATCGTAAAATGGTCTTACCTATTGGCGATTTCGTTCCAATTCACATTCCAAGTAATATTCGGCATGCTAATTACATTGCCGGTTGCCAAATTGCATTATCTCTTATAGTTTCCGAGATATGGACTATCGATAATTTACACCTTAGGCTCTGCTTTCTAACTTGGGCCCAAATTGTAAAATGGTCTTATCTATTGGCGATTTCGTTCCAATTCACATTCCAAGTAATATTCGGCATGCTAATTACATTGCCGGTTGCCAAATTGCATTATCTCTTATAGTTTCCGAGATATGGACTATCGATAATTTACACCTTAGGCTCTGCTTCTAACTTGGGCCCAAATTGTAAAATGGTCTTATCTATTGGCGATTCCGTCCCAATTCACATTCCAAGTGATATTCGGCATGCTAATTACATTGCCGGTTGCGAAATTGCATTATCTCTTATAGTTTCCGAGATATGGACTATCAATAATTTACACCTTAGGCTCTGCTTCCAACTTGGGCCCAAATTGTAAAATGGTCTTATCTATTGGCGATTTCGTTCCAATTCACATTCCAAGTAATATTCGGCATGCCAATTACATTGCCGGTTGCCAAATTGCATTATCTCTTATAGTTTCCGAGATATGGACTATCGATAATTTACACCTTAGGCTCTGCTTCTAACTTGGGCCCAAATTGTAAAATGGTCTTATCTATTGGCGATTTCGTTCCAATTCACATTCCAAGTAATATTCGGCATGCTAATTACATTGCCGGTTGCCAAATTGCATTATCTCTTATAGTTTCCGAGATATGGACTATCGATAATTTACACCTTAGGCTCTGCTTCTAACTTGGGCCCAAATTGTAAAATGGTCTTATCTATTGGCGATTTCGTCCCAATTCACATTCCAAGTGATATTCGGCATGCTAATTACATTGCCGGTTGCGAAATTGCATTATCTCTTATAGTTTCCGAGATATGGACTATCAATAATTTACACCTTAGGCTCTGCTTCCAACTTGGGCCAAAATTGTAAAATGGTCTTATCTATTGGCGATTTCGTTCCAATTCACATTCCAAGTAATATTCGGCATGCTAATTACATTTCCGGTTGCCAAATTGCATTATCTCTTAAAGTTTCCGAGATATGGACTATCGATAATTTACACCATAGGGTCTGCTTCTAACTTGGGCCCAAATTGTAAAATGGTCTTATCTATTGGCGATTTCGTTCCAATTCACATTCCAGGTAATATTCGGCATGCTAATTACATTGCCGGTTGCCAAATTGCATTATCTCTTATAGTTTCCGAGATATGGACTATCGATAATTTACACCTTATGCTCTGCTTCTTACTTGGGCCCAAATTGTAAAATGGTCTTATCTATTGGCGATTTCGTTCCAATTCACATTCCAAGTAATATTCGGCATGCTAATTACATTGCCGGTTGCCAAATTGCATTATCTCTTATAGTTTCCGAGATATGGACTATCGATAATTTACACCTTAGGCTCTGCTTCTAACTTGGGCCAAATTGTAAAATGGTCTTATCTATTGGCGATTTCGTTCCAATTCACATTCCAAGTAATATTCGGCATGCTAATTACATTGCCGGTTGCCAAATTGAATTATCTCTTATAGTTTCCGAGATATGGACTATCGATAATTTACACCTTAGGCTCGGCTTCTAACTTGGGCCCAAATTGTAAAATGGTCTTACCTATTGGCGATTTCGTTCCAATTCACATTCCAAGTAATATTCGGCATGCTAATTACATTGCCGGTTGCCAAATTGCATTATCTCTTATAGTTTCCGAGATATGGACTATCGATAATTTACACCTTAGGCTCTGCTTCTAACTTGGGCCCAAATTGTAAAATGGTCTTATCTATTGGCGATTTCGTTCCAATTCACATTCCAAGTAATATTCGGCATGCTAATTACATTGCCTGTTGCCAAATTGCATTATCTCTTATAGTTTCCGAGATATGGACTATCGATAATTTACACCTTAGGCTCTGCTTCTAACTTGGGCCCAAATTGTAAAATGGTCCTTATCTATTGGCGATTTCGTCCCAATTCACATTCCAAGTGATATTCGGCATGCTAATTACATTGCGGTTGCGAAATTGCATTATCTCTTATAGTTTCCGAGATATGGACTATCAATAATTTACACCTTAGGCTCTGCTTCAACTTGGGGCCCAAATTGTAAAATGGTCTTATCTATTGGCGATTTCGTTCCAATTCACATTCCAAGTAATATTCGGCATGCCAATTACATTGCCGGTTGCCAAATTGCATTATCTCTTATAGTTTCCGAGATATGGACTATCGATAATTTACACCTTAGGCTCTGCTTCTAACTTGGGCCCAAATTGTAAAATGGTCTTATCTATTGGCGATTTCGTTGCAATTCACATTCCAAGTAATATTCTGCATGCTAATTACATTGCCGGTTGCCAAATTGCATTATCTCTTATAGTTTCCGAGATATGGACTATCGATAATTTACACCTTAGGCTCTGCTTCTAACTTGGGCCCAAATTGTAAAATGGTCTTATCTATTGGCGATTTCGTTCCAATTCACATTCCAGGTTCGTCATGCTAATTACATTGCCGGTTGCCAAATTGCATTATCTCTTATAGTTTCCGAGATATGGGACTATCGATAATTTACACCTTAGGCTCTGCTTCTAACTTGGGCCCAAATTGTAAAATGGTCTTATCTATTGGCGATATCGTTCCAATTCACACTCCAAGTAATATTCGGCATGCTAATTACATTGCCGGTTGCGAAATTGCATTATCTCTTATAGTTTCCGAGATATGGACTATCGATAATTTACACCTTAGGCTCTGCTTCTAACTTGGGCCCAAATTGTAAAATGGTCTTATCTATTGGCGATTTCGTTCCAATTCACATTCCAAGTAATATTCGGCATGCTAATTACATTGCCGGTTGCCAAATTGCATTATCTCTTATAGTTTCCGAGATATGGACTATCGATAATTTACACCTTAGGCTCTGCTTCTAACTTGGGCCCAAATTGTAAAATGGTCTTATATATTGGCGATTTCGTTCCAATTCACATTCCAAGTAATATTCGGCATGCTAATTACATTGCCGGTTGCCAAATTGCATTATCTATTATAGTTTCCGAGATATGGAATATCGATAATTTACACCTTAGGCTCTGCTTCTAACTTGGACCCAAATTGTAAAATGGTCTTATCTATTCGCGATTTCGTGCCAATTCACATTCCAAGTGATATTCGGCATGCTAATTACATTGCCGGTTGCGAAATTGCATTATCTCTTATAGTTTCCGAGATATGGACTATCAATAATTTACACCTTAGGCTCTGCTTCTAACTTGGCCCAAATTGTAAAATGGTCTTATCTATTGGCGATTTCGTTCCAATTCACATTCCAAGTAATATTCGGCATGCTAATTACATTGCCGGATGCCAAATTGCATTATCTCTTATAGTTTCCGAGATATGGACTATCGATAATTTACACCTTAGGCTCTGCTTCTAACTTGGGCCCAAATTGTAAAATGGTCTTATCTATTGGCGATTTCGTTCTAATCCACATTCCAAGTAATATTCGGCATGCTAATTACATTGCCGGTTGCCAAATTGCATTATCTCTTATAGTTTCCGAGATATGGACTATCGATTATTTACACCTTAGGCTCTGCTTCTAACTTGGGCCCAAATTGTAAAATGGTCTTATCTATTGGCGATTTCGTTCCAATTCACATTCCAAGTAATATTCGGCATGCTAATTACATTGCCGGTTGCCAAATTGCATTATCTCTTATAGTTTCCGAGATATGGACTATCGATAATTTACACCATAGGCTCTGCTTCTAACTTGGGCCCAAATTGTAAAATGGTCTTATCTATTGGCGATTTCGTTCCAATTCACATTCCAAGTAATATTCGGCATGCTAATTACATTGCCGGTTGCCAAATTGTATTATCTCTTATAGTTTCCGAGATATGGACTATCAATAATTTACACCTTAGGCTCTGCTTCTTACTGTGGCCCAAATTGTAAAATGGTCTTATCTATTGGCGATTTCGTTCCAATTCACATTCCAAGTAATATTCGGCATGCTAATTACATTGCCGGATGCCAAATTGCATTATCTCTTATAGTTTCCGAGATATGGACTATCGATAATTTACACCTTAGGCTCTGCTTCTAACTTGGGCCCAAATTGTAAAATGGTCTTATCTATTGGCGATTTCGTTCCAATTCACATTCCAAGTAATATTCGGCATGCTAATTACATTGCCGGTTGCCAAATTGCATTATCTCTTATAGTTTCCGAGATATGGACTATCGATTATTTACACCTTAGGCTCTGCTTCTAACTTGGGCCCAAATTGTAAAATGGTCTTATCTATTGGCGATTTCGTTCCAATTCACATTCCAAGTAATATTCGGCATGCTAATTACATTGCCGGTTGCCAAATTGCATTATCTCTTATAGTTTCCGAGATATGGACTATCGATAATTTACACCATAGGCTCTGCTTCTAACTTGGGCCCAAATTGTAAAATGGTCTTATCTATTGGCGATTTCGTTCCAATTCACATTCCAAGTAATATTCGGCATGCTAATTACATTGCCGGTTGCCAAATTGCATTATCTCTTATAGTTTCCGAGATATGGACTATCGATAATTTACACCTTAGGCTCTGCTTCTAACTTGGGCCCAAATTGTAAAATGGTCTTATCTATTGGCGATTTCGTTCCAATTCACATTCCAAGTAATATTCGGCATACTAATTACATTGCCGGTTGCCAAATTGCATTATCTCTTATAGTTTCCGAGATATGGACTATCGATAATTTATACCTTAGGCTCTGCTTCTAACTTGGGCCCAAATTGTAAAATGGTCTTATCTATTGGCGATTTCGTTCCAATTCACATTCCAAGTAATATTCGGCATGCTAATTACATTGCCGGTTGACAAATTGAATTATCTCTTATAGTTTCCGAGATATGGACTATCGATAATTTACACCTTAGGCTCTGCTTCTAACTTGGGCCCAAATTGTAAAATGGTCTTACCTATTGGCGATTTCGTTCCAATTCACATTCCAAGTAATATTTGGCATGCTAATTACATTGCCGGTTGCCAAATTGCATTATCTCTTATAGTTTCCGAGATATGGACTATCGATAATTTACACCTTAGGCTCTGCTTCTAACTTGGGCCCAAATTGTAAAATGGTCTTATCTATTGGCGATTTCGTTCCAATTCACATTCCAAGTAATATTCGGCATGCTAATTACATTGCCGGTTGCCAAATTGCATTATCTCTTATAGTTTCCGAGATATGGACTATCGATAATTTACACCTTAGGCTCTGCTTCTAACTTGGTCCCAAATTGTAAAATGGTCTTATCTATTGGCGATTTCGTTCCAATTCACATTCCAAGTAATATTCGGCATAATAATTACATTGTCGGTTGCCAAATTGAATTATCTCTTATAGTTTCCGAGATATGGACTATAGATAATTTATACCTTAGGCTCTGCTTCTAACTTGGGCCCAAATTGTAAAATGGTCTTATCTATTGGCGATTTCGTTCCAATTCACATTCCAAGTAATATTCGGCATGCTAATTACATTGCCGGTTGCCAAATTGAATTATCTCTTATAGTTTCCGAGATATGGACTATCGATAATTTACACCTTAGGCTCTGCTTCTAACTTGGGCCCAAATTGTAAAATGGTCTTACCTATTGGCGATTTCGTTCCAATTCACATTCCAAGTAATATTCGGCATGCTAATTACATTGCCGGTTGCCAAATTGCATTATCTCTTATAGTTTCCGAGATATGGACTATCGATTATTTACACCTTAGGCTCTGCTTCTAACTTGGGCCCAAATTGTAAAATGGTCTTATCTATTGGCGATTTCGTTCCAATTCACATTCCAAGTAATATTCGGCATGCTAATTACATTGCCGGTTGCCAAATTGCATTATCTCTTATAGTTTCCGAGATATGGACTATCGATAATTTACACCATAGGCTCTGCTTCTAACTTGGGCCCAAATTGTAAAATGGTCTTATCTATTGGCGATTTCGTTCCAATTCACATTCCAAGTAATATTCGGCATGCTAATTACATTGCCGGTTGCCAAATTGCATTATCTCTTATAGTTTCCGAGATATGGACTATCGATAATTTACACCTTAGGCTCTGCTTCTAACTTGCTCCCAAATTGTAAAATGGTCTTATCTATTGGCGATTTCGTTCCAATTCACATTCCAAGTAATATTCGGCATACTAATTACATTGCCGGTTGCCAAATTGCATTATCTCTTATAGTTTCCGAGATATGGACTATCGATAATTTATACCTTAGGCTCTGCTTCTAACTTGGGCCCAAATTGTAAAATGGTCTTATCTATTGGCGATTTCGTTCCAATTCACATTCCAAGTAATATTCGGCATGCTAATTACATTGCCGGTTGACAAATTGAATTATCTCTTATAGTTTCCGAGATATGGACTATCGATAATTTACACCTTAGGCTCTGCTTCTAACTTGGGCCCAAATTGTAAAATGGTCTTACCTATTGGCGATTTCGTTCCAATTCACATTCCAAGTAATATTCGGCATGCTAATTACATTGCCGGTTGCCAAATTGCATTATCTCTTATAGTTTCCGAGATATGGACTATCGATAATTTACACCTTAGGCTCTGCTTCTAACTTGGGCCCAAATTGTAAAATGGTCTTATCTATTGGCGATTTCGTTCCAATTCACATTCCAAGTAATATTCGGCATGCTAATTACATTGCCGGTTGCCAAATTGAATTATCTCTTATAGTTTCCGAGATATGGACTATCGATAATTTACACCTTAGGCTCTGCTTCTAACTTGGGCCCAAATTGTAAAATGGTCTTACCTATTGGCGATTTCGTTCCAATTCACATTCCAAGTAATATTCGGCATGCTAATTACATTGCCGGTTGCCAAATTGCATTATCTCTTATAGTTTCCGAGATATGGACTATCGATAATTTACACCTTAGGCTCTGCTTCTAACTTGGGCCCAAATTGTAAAATGGTCTTATCTATTGGCGATTTCGTTCCAATTCACATTCCAATTAATATTCGGCATGCTAATTACATTGCCGGTTGCCAAATTGCATTATCTCTTATAGTTTCCGAGATATGGACTATCGATAATTTACACCTTAGGCTCTGCTTCTAACTTGGGCCCAAATTGTAAAATGGTCTTATCTATTGGCGATTTCGTTCCAATTCACATTCCAAGTAATATTCGTCATGCTAATTACATTGCCGGTTGTCAAATTGCATTATCTCTTATAGTTTCCGAGATATGGACTATCGATAATTTACACCTTAGGCTCTGCTTCTAACTTGGGCCCAAATTGTAAAATGGTCTTATCTATTGGCGATTTCGTTCCAATTCACATTCCAAGTAATATTCGGCATGTTAATTACATTGCCGGTTGCCAAATTGCATTATCTCTTATAGTTTCCGAGATATGGACTATCGTTAATTTACACCTTAGGCTCTGCTTCTAACTTGGGCCCAAATTGTAAAATGGTCTTATCTATTGGCGATTTCGCTCCAATTCACATTCCAAGTAATATTCGGCAAGCTAATTACATTGCCGGTTGCCAAATTGAATTATCTCTTATAGTTTCCGAGATATGGACTATCGATAATTTACACCTTAGGCTCTGCTTCTAACTTGGGCCCAAATTGTAAAATGGTCTTACCTATTGGCGATTTCGTTCCAATTCACAATCCAAGTAGTATTCGGCGTGCTAATTACATTGCCGGTTGCCAAATTGCATTATCTCTTATAGTTTCCGAGATATGGACTATCGATAATTTACACCTTAGGCTCTGCTTCTAACTTGGGCCCAAATTGTAAAATGGTCTTATCTATTGGCGATTTCGTTCCAATTCACATTCCAAGTAATATTCGGCATGCTAATTACATTGCCGGTTGCCAAATTGCATTATCTCTTATAGTTTCCGAGATATGGACTATCGATAATTTACACCTTAGGCTCTGCTTCTAACTTGGGCCCATATTGTAAAATGGTCTTATCTATTGGCAATTTCGTTCCAATTCACATTCCAAGTAATATTCGGCATGCTAATTACATTGCCGGTTGCCAAATTGCATTATCTCTTATAGTTTCCGAGATATGGACTATCGATAATTTACACCTTAGGCTCTGCTTCTAACTTGGGCCCAAATTGTAAAATGACCTTATCTATTGGCGATTTCGTCCCAATTCACATTCCAAGTAATATTCGGCATGCTAATTACATTGCCGGTTGCGAAATTGCATTATCTCTTATAGTTTCAGAGATATGGACTATCGATAATTTACACCTTAGGCTCTGCTTCTAACTTGGGCCCATATTGTAAAATGGTCTTATCTATTGGCAATTTCGTTCCAATTCACATTCCAAGTAATATTCGGCATGCTAATTACATTGCCGGTTGCCAAATTGCATTATCTCTTATAGTTTCCGAGATATGGACTATCGATAATTTACACCTTAGGCTCTGCTTCTAACTTGGGCCCAAATAGTAAAATATTGGCGATTTCGTTCCAATTCACATTCCGAGTAATATTCGGCATGCTAATTACATTGCCGGTTGCCAAATTGCATTATCTCTTATAGTTTCCGAGATATGGACTATCGATAATTTACACCTTAGGCTCTGCTTCTAACTTGGGCCCAAATTGTAAAATGGTCTTATCTATTGGCGATTTCGTTCCAATTCACATTCCAAGTAATATTCGGCATGCTAATTACATTGCCGGTTGCCAAATTGCATTATCTCTTATAGTTTCCGAGATATGGACTATCGATAATTTACACCATAGGCTCTGCTTCTAACTTGGGCCCAAATTGTAAAATGGTCTTATCTATTGGCGATTTCGTTCCAATTCACATTCCAAGTAATATTCGGCATGCTAATTACATTGCCGGTTGCCAAATTGCATTATCTCTTATAGTTTCCGAGATATGGACTATCGATAATTTACACCTTAGGCTCTGCTTCTTACTTGGGCCCAAATTGTAAAATGGTCTTATCTATTGGCGATTTCGTTCCAATTCACATTCCAAGTAATATTCGGCATGCTAATTACATTGCCGGTTGCCAAATTGCATTATCTCTTATAGTTTCCGAGATATGGACTATCGATAATTTACACCTTAGGCTCTGCTTCTAACTTGGGCCCAAATTGTAAAATGGTCTTATCTATTGGCGATTTCGTTCCAATTCACATTCCAAGTAATATTCGGCATGCTAATTACATTGCCGGTTGCCAAATTGAATTATCTCTTATAGTTTCCGAGATATGGACTATCGATAATTTACACCTTAGGCTCGGCTTCTAACTTGGGCCCAAATCGTAAAATGGTCTTACCTATTGGCGATTTCGTTCCAATTCACATTCCAAGTAATATTCGGCATGCTAATTACATTGCCGGTTGCCAAATTGCATTATCTCTTATAGTTTCCGAGATATGGACTATCGATAATTTACACCTTAGGCTCTGCTTCTAACTTGGGCCCAAATTGTAAAATGGTCTTATCTATTGGCGATTTCGTTCCAATTCACATTCCAAGTAATATTCGGCATGCTAATTACATTGCCGGTTGCCAAATTGCATTATCTCTTATAGTTTCCGAGATATGGACTATCGATAATTTACACCTTAGGCTCTGCTTCTAACTTGGGCCCAAATTGTAAAATGGTCTTATCTATTGGCGATTCCGTCCCAATTCACATTCCAAGTGATATTCGGCATGCTAATTACATTGCCGGTTGCGAAATTGCATTATCTCTTATAGTTTCCGAGATATGGACTATCAATAATTTACACCTTAGGCTCTGCTTCCAACTTGGGCCCAAATTGTAAAATGGTCTTATCTATTGGCGATTTCGTTCCAATTCACATTCCAAGTAATATTCGGCATGCCAATTACATTGCCGGTTGCCAAATTGCATTATCTCTTATAGTTTCCGAGATATGGACTATCGATAATTTACACCTTAGGCTCTGCTTCTAACTTGGGCCCAAATTGTAAAATGGTCTTATCTATTGGCGATTTCGTTCCAATTCACATTCCAAGTAATATTCGGCATGCTAATTACATTGCCGGTTGCCAAATTGCATTATCTCTTATAGTTTCCGAGATATGGACTATCGATAATTTACACCTTAGGCTCTGCTTCTAACTTGGGCCCAAATTGTAAAATGGTCTTATCTATTGGCGATTTCGTCCCAATTCACATTCCAAGTGATATTCGGCATGCTAATTACATTGCCGGTTGCGAAATTGCATTATCTCTTATAGTTTCCGAGATATGGACTATCAATAATTTACACCTTAGGCTCTGCTTCCAACTTGGGCCAAAATTGTAAAATGGTCTTATCTATTGGCGATTTCGTTCCAATTCACATTCCAAGTAATATTCGGCATGCTAATTACATTTCCGGTTGCCAAATTGCATTATCTCTTAAAGTTTCCGAGATATGGACTATCGATAATTTACACCATAGGGTCTGCTTCTAACTTGGGCCCAAATTGTAAAATGGTCTTATCTATTGGCGATTTCGTTCCAATTCACATTCCAAGTAATATTCGGCATGCTAATTACATTGCCGGTTGCCAAATTGCATTATCTCTTATAGTTTCCGAGATATGGACTATCGATAATTTACACCTTATGCTCTGCTTCTTACTTGGGCCCAAATTGTAAAATGGTCTTATCTATTGGCGATTTCGTTCCAATTCACATTCCAAGTAATATTCGGCATGCTAATTACATTGCCGGTTGCCAAATTGCATTATCTCTTATAGTTTCCGAGATATGGACTATCGATAATTTACACCTTAGGCTCTGCTTCTAACTTGGGCCCAAATTGTAAAATGGTCTTATCTATTGGCGATTTCGTTCCAATTCACATTCCAAGTAATATTCGGCATGCTAATTACATTGCCGGTTGCCAAATTGAATTATCTCTTATAGTTTCCGAGATATGGACTATCGATAATTTACACCTTAGGCTCGGCTTCTAACTTGGGCCCAAATTGTAAAATGGTCTTACCTATTGGCGATTTCGTTCCAATTCACATTCCAAGTAATATTCGGCATGCTAATTACATTGCCGGTTGCCAAATTGCATTATCTCTTATAGTTTCCGAGATATGGACTATCGATAATTTACACCTTAGGCTCTGCTTCTAACTTGGGCCCAAATTGTAAAATGGTCTTATCTATTGGCGATTTCGTTCCAATTCACATTCCAAGTAATATTCGGCATGCTAATTACATTGCCTGTTGCCAAATTGCATTATCTCTTATAGTTTCCGAGATATGGACTATCGATAATTTACACCTTAGGCTCTGCTTCTAACTTGGGCCCAAATTGTAAAATGGTCTTATCTATTGGCGATTTCGTCCCAATTCACATTCCAAGTGATATTCGGCATGCTAATTACATTGCCGGTTGCGAAATTGCATTATCTCTTATAGTTTCCGAGATATGGACTATCAATAATTTACACCTTAGGCTCTGCTTCCAACTTGGGCCCAAATTGTAAAATGGTCTTATCTATTGGCGATTTCGTTCCAATTCACATTCCAAGTAATATTCGGCATGCCAATTACATTGCCGGTTGCCAAATTGCATTATCTCTTATAGTTTCCGAGATATGGACTATCGATAATTTACACCTTAGGCTCTGCTTCTAACTTGGGCCCAAATTGTAAAATGGTCTTATCTATTGGCGATTTCGTTGCAATTCACATTCCAAGTAATATTCTGCATGCTAATTACATTGCCGGTTGCCAAATTGCATTATCTCTTATAGTTTCCGAGATATGGACTATCGATAATTTACACCTTAGGCTCTGCTTCTAACTTGGGCCCAAATTGTAAAATGGTCTTATCTATTGGCGATTTCGTTCCAATTCACATTCCAGGTAATATTCGTCATGCTAATTACATTGCCGGTTGCCAAATTGCATTATCTCTTATAGTTTCCGAGATATGGACTATCGATAATTTACACCTTAGGCTCTGCTTCTAACTTGGGCCCAAATTGTAAAATGGTCTTATCTATTGGCGATATCGTTCCAATTCACACTCCAAGTAATATTCGGCATGCTAATTACATTGCCGGTTGCGAAATTGCATTATCTCTTATAGTTTCCGAGATATGGACTATCGATAATTTACACCTTAGGCTCTGCTTCTAACTTGGGCCCAAATTGTAAAATGGTCTTATCTATTGGCGATTTCGTTCCAATTCACATTCCAAGTAATATTCGGCATGCTAATTACATTGCCGGTTGCCAAATTGCATTATCTCTTATAGTTTCCGAGATATGGACTATCGATAATTTACACCTTAGGCTCTGCTTCTAACTTGGGCCCAAATTGTAAAATGGTCTTATATATTGGCGATTTCGTTCCAATTCACATTCCAAGTAATATTCGGCATGCTAATTACATTGCCGGTTGCCAAATTGCATTATCTATTATAGTTTCCGAGATATGGACTATCGATAATTTACACCTTAGGCTCTGCTTCTAACTTGGACCCAAATTGTAAAATGGTCTTATCTATTCGCGATTTCGTGCCAATTCACATTCCAAGTGATATTCGGCATGCTAATTACATTGCCGGTTGCGAAATTGCATTATCTCTTATAGTTTCCGAGATATGGACTATCAATAATTTACACCTTAGGCTCTGCTTCTAACTTGGGCCCAAATTGTAAAATGGTCTTATCTATTGGCGATTTCGTTCCAATTCACATTCCAAGTAATATTCGGCATGCTAATTACATTGCCGGATGCCAAATTGCATTATCTCTTATAGTTTCCGAGATATGGACTATCGATAATTTACACCTTAGGCTCTGCTTCTAACTTGGGCCCAAATTGTAAAATGGTCTTATCTATTGGCGATTTCGTTCTAATCCACATTCCAAGTAATATTCGGCATGCTAATTACATTGCCGGTTGCCAAATTGCATTATCTCTTATAGTTTCCGAGATATGGACTATCGATTATTTACACCTTAGGCTCTGCTTCTAACTTGGGCCCAAATTGTAAAATGGTCTTATCTATTGGCGATTTCGTTCCAATTCACATTCCAAGTAATATTCGGCATGCTAATTACATTGCCGGTTGCCAAATTGCATTATCTCTTATAGTTTCCGAGATATGGACTATCGATAATTTACACCATAGGCTCTGCTTCTAACTTGGGCCCAAATTGTAAAATGGTCTTATCTATTGGCGATTTCGTTCCAATTCACATTCCAAGTAATATTCGGCATGCTAATTACATTGCCGGTTGCCAAATTGTATTATCTCTTATAGTTTCCGAGATATGGACTATCGATAATTTACACCTTAGGCTCTGCTTCTTACTGTGGCCCAAATTGTAAAATGGTCTTATCTATTGGCGATTTCGTTCCAATTCACATTCCAAGTAATATTCGGCATGCTAATTACATTGCCGGTTGCCAAATTGCATTATCTCTTATAGTTTCCGAGATATGGACTATCGATAATTTACACCTTAGGCTCTGCTTCTAACTTGGGCCCAAATTGTAAAATGGTCTTATCTATTGGCGATTTCGTTCCAATTCACATTCCAAGTAATATTCGGCATGCTAATTACATTGCCGGTTGCCAAATTGAGTTATCTCTTATAGTTTCCGAGATATGGACTATCGATAATTTACACCTTAGGCTCGGCTTCTAACTTGGGCCCAAATTGTAAAATGGTCTTACCTATTGGCGATTTCGTTCCAATTCACATTCCAAGTAATATTCGGCGTGCTAATTACATTGCCGGTTGCCAAATTGCATTATCTCTTATAGTTTCCGAGATATGGACTATCGATAATTTACACCTTAGGCTCTGCTTCTAACTTGGGCCCAAATTGTAAAATGGTCTTATCTATTGGCGATTTCGTTCCAATTCACATTCCAAGTAATATTCGGCATGCTAATTACATTGCCGGTTGCCAAATTGCATTATCTCTTATAGTTTCCGAGATATGGACTATCGATAATTTACACCTTAGGCTCTGCTTCTAACTTGGGCCCAAATTGTAAAATGGTCTTATCTATTGGCGATTTCGTCCCAATTCACATTCCAAGTGATATTCGGCATGCTAATTACATTGCCGGTTGCGAAATTGCATTATCTCTTATAGTTTCCGAGATATGGACTATCAATAATTTACACCTTAGGCTCTGCTTCCAACTTGGGCCCAAATTGTAAAATGGTCTTATCTATTGGCGATTTCGTTCCAATTCACATTCCAAGTAATATTCTGCATGCTAATTACATTGCCGGTTGCCAAATTGCATTATCTCTTATAGTTTCCGAGATATGGACTATCGATAATTTACACCTTAGGCTCTGCATCTAACTTGGGCCCAAATTGTAAAATGGTCTTATCTATTGGCGATTTCGTTCCAATTCACATTCCAGGTAATATTCGGCATGCTAATTACATTGCCGGTTGCCAAATTGCATTATCTCTTATAGTTTCCGAGATATGGACTATCGATAATTTACACCTTAGGCTCTGCTTCTAACTTGGGCCCAAATTGTAAAATGGCCTTATCTATTGGCGATATCGTTCCAATTCACACTCCAAGTAATATTCGGCATGCTAATTACATTGCCGGTTGCGAAATTGCATTATCTCTTATAGTTTCCGAGATATGGACTATCGATAATTTACACCTTAGGCTCTGCTTCTAACTTGGGCCCAAATTGTAAAATGGTCTTATCTATTGGCGATTTCGTTCCAATTCACATTCCAAGTAATATTCGGCATGCTAATTACATTGCCGGTTGCCAAATTGCATTATCTCTTATAGTTTCCGAGATATGGACTATCGATAATTGACACCTTAGGCTCTGCTTCTAACTTGGGCCCAAATTGTAAAATGGTCTTATATATTGGCGATTTCGTTCCAATTCACATTCCAAGTAATATTCGGCATGCTAATTACATTGCCGGTTGCCAAATTGCATTATCTCTTATAGTTTCCGAGATATGGACTATCGATAATTTACACCTTAGGCTCTGCTTCTAACTTGGACCCAAATTGTAAAATGGTCTTATCTATTCGCGATTTCGTCCCAATTCACATTCCAAGTGATATTCGGCATGCTAATTACATTGCCGGTTGCGAAATTGCATTATCTCTTATAGTTTCCGAGATATGGACTATCAATAATTTACACCTTAGGTTCTGCTTCTAACTTGGGCCCAAATTGTAAAATGGTCTTATCTATTGGCGATTTCGTTCCAATTCACATTCCAAGTAATATTCGGCATGCTAATTACATTGCCGGATGCCAAATTGCATTATCTCTTATAGTTTCCGAGATATGGACTATCGATAATTTACACCTTAGGCTCTGCTTCTAACTTGGGCCCAAATTGTAAAATGGTCTTATATATTGGCGATTTCGTTCCAATCCACATTCCAAGTAATATTCGGCATGCTAATTACATTGCCGGTTGCCAAATTGCATTATCTCTTATAGTTTCCGAGATATGGACTATCGATTATTTACACCTTAGGCTCTGCTTCTAACTTGGGCCCAAATTGTAAAATGGCCTTATCTATTGGCGATTTCGTTCCAATTCACATTCCAAGTAATATTCGGCATGCTAATTACATTGCCGGTTGCCAAATTGCATTATCTCTTATAGTTTCCGAGATATGGACTAACGATAATTTACACCATAGGCTCTGCTTCTAACTTGGGCCCAAATTGTAAAATGGTCTTATCTATTGGCGATTTCGTTCCAATTCACATTCCAAGTAATATTCGGCATGCTAATTACATTGCCGGTTGCCAAATTGCATTATCTCTTATAGTTTCCGAGATATGGACTATCGATAATTTACACCTTAGGCTCTGCTTCTAACTTGCTCCCAAATTGTAAAATGGTCTTATCTATTGGCGATTTCGTTCCAATTCACATTCCAAGTAATATTCGGCATACTAATTACATTGCCGGTTGCCAAATTGCATTATCTCTTATAGTTTCCGAGATATGGACTATCGATAATTTACACCTTAGGCTCTGCTTCTAACTTGGGCCCAAATTGTAAAATGGTCTTATCTATTGGCGATTTCGTTCCAATTCACATTCCAAGTAATATTCGGCATGCTAATTACATTGCCGGTTGACAAATTGAATTATCTCTTATAGTTTCCGAGATATGGACTATCGATAATTTACACCTTAGGCTCTGCTTCTAACTTGGGCCCAAATTGTAAAATGGTCTTACCTATTGGCGATTTCGTTCCAATTCACATTCCAAGTAATATTCGGCATGCTAATTACATTGCCGGTTGCCAAATTGCATTATCTCTTATAGTTTCCGAGATATGGACTATCGATAATTTACACCTTAGGCTCTGCTTCTAACTTGGGCCCAAATTGTAAAATGGTCTTATCTATTGGCGATTTCGTTCCAATTCACATTCCAAGTAATATTCGGCATGCTAATTACATTGCCTGTTGCCAAATTGCATTATCTCTTATAGTTTCCGAGATATGGACTATCGATAATTTACACCTTAGGCTCTGTTTCTAACTTGGGCCCAAATTGTAAAATGGTCTTATCTATTGGCGATTTCGTTCCAATTCACATTCCAAGTAATATTCGGCATGATAATTACATTGTCGGTTGCCAAATTGAATTATCTCTTATAGTTTCCGAGATATGGACTATAGATAATTTACACCTTAGGCTCTGCTTCTAACTTGGGCCCAAATTGTAAAATGGTCTTTTCTATTGGCGATTTCGTTCCAATTCACATTCCAAGTAATATTCGGCATGCTAATTACATTGCCGGTTGCCAAATTGAATTATCTCTTATAGTTTCCGAGATATGGACTATCGATAATTTACACCTTAGGCTCTGCTTCTAACTTGGGCCCAAATTGTAAAATGGTCTTATCTATTGGCGATTTCGTTCCAATTCACATTCCAATTAATATTCGGCATGCTAATTACATTGCCGGTTGCCAAATTGCATTATCTCTTATAGTTTCCGAGATATGGACTATCGATAATTTACACCTTAGGCTCTGCTTCTAACTTGGGCCGAAATTGTAAAATGGTCTTATCTATTGGCGATTTCGTTCCAATTCACATTCCAAGTAATATTCGTCATGCTAATTACATTGCCGGTTGTCAAATTGCATTATCTCTTATAGTTTCCGAGATATGGACTATCGATAATTTACACCTTAGGCTCTGCTTCTAACTTGGGCCCAAATTGTAAAATGGTCTTATCTATTGGCGATTTCGTTCCAATTCACATTCCAAGTAATATTCGGCATGTTAATTACATTGCCAGTTGCCAAATTGCATTATCTCTTATAGTTTCCGAGATATGGACTATCGTTAATTTACACCTTAGGCTCTGCTTCTAACTTGGGCCCAAATTGTAAAATGGTGTTATCTATTGGCGATTTCGCTCCAATTCACATTCCAAGTAATATTCGGCATGCTAATTACATTGCCGGTTGCCAAATTGAAATATCTCTTATAGTTTCCGAGATATGGACTATCGATAATTTACACCTTAGGCTCTGCTTCTAACTTGGGCCCAAATTGTAAAATGGTCTTACCTATTGGCGATTTCGTTCCAATTCACATTCCAAGTAGTATTCAGCGTGCTAATTACATTGCCGGTTGCCAAATTGCATTATCTCTTATAGTTTCCGAGATATGGACTATCGATTATTTACACCTTAGGCTCTGCTTCTAACTTGGGCCTAAATTGTAAAATGGTCTTATCTATTGGCGATATCGTTCCAATTCACATTCCAAGTAATATTCGGCATGCTAATTACATTGCCGGTTGCCAAATTGCATTATCTCTTATAGTTTCCGAGATATGGACTATCGATAATTTACACCTTAGGCTCTGCTTCTAACTTGGGCCCAAATTGTAAAATGGTCTTATCTATTGGCGATTTCGTCCCAATTCACATTCCAAGTGATATTCGGCATGCTAATTACATTGCCGGTTGCGAAATTGCATTATCTCTTATAGTTTCCGAGATATGGACTATCAATAATTTACACCTTAGGCTCTGCTTCTAACTTGGGCCCAAATTGTAAAATGGTCTTATCTATTGGCGATTTCGTAACCAATTCACATTCCAAGTAATATTCGGCATGCTAATTACATTGCCGGTTGCCAAATTGCATTATCTCTTATAGTTTCCGAGATATGGACTATCGATAATTTACACCTTAGGCTCTGCTTCTAACTTGGGCCCAAATTGTAAAATGGTCTTATCTATTGGCGATTTCGTTTCAATTCACATTCCAAGTAATATTCGGCATGCTAATTACATTGCCGGTTGCCAAATTGCATTATCTCTTATAGTTTCCGAGATATGGACTATCGATAATTTACACCTTAGGCTCTGCTTCTAACTTGGGCCCAAATTGTAAAATGGTCTTATCTATTGGCGATTTCGTTCCAATTCATATTCCAAGTAATGTTCGGCATGCTAATTACATTGCCGGTTGCCAAATTGCATTATCTCTTATAGTTTCCGAGATATGGACTATCGATAATTTACACCTTAGGCTCTGCTTCTAACTTGGGCCCAAATTGTAAAATGGTCTTATCTATTGGCGATTTCGTTCCAATTCACATTCCAAGTAATATTCGGCATGCTAATTACATTGCCGGTTGCCAAATTGCATTATCTCTTATAGTTTCCGAGATATGGACTATCGATAATTTACACCTTAGGCTCTGCTTCTAACTTGGGCCCAAATTGTAAAATGGTCTTATCTATTGGCGATTTCGTTCCAATTCACACTCCAAGTAATATTCGGCATGCTAATTACATTGCCGGTTGCGAAATTGCATTATCTCTTATAGTTTCCGAGATATGGACTATCAATAATTTTCACCTTAGGCTCTGCTTCTAACTTGGACCCAAATTGTAAAATGGTCTTACCTATTGGCGATTTCGTTCCAATTCACATTCCAAGTAATATTCGGCATGCTAATTACATTGCCGGTTGCCAAATTGCATTATCTCTTATAGTTTCCGAGATATGGACTATCGATAATTTACACCTTAGGCTCTGCTTCTAACTTGGGCCCAAATTGTAAAATGGTCTTATCTATTGGCGATTTCGTTCCAATTCACATTCCAAGTAATATTCGGCATGCTAATTTCATTGCCGGTTGCCAAATTGCATTATCTCTTATAGTTTCCGAGATATGGACTATCGATAATTTACACCTTAGGCTCTGTTTCTAACTTGGGCCCAAATTGTAAAATGGTCTTATCTATTGGCGATTTCGTTCCAATTCACATTCCAAGTAATATTCGGCATGATAATTACATTGTCGGTTGCCAAATTGAATTATCTCTTATAGTTTCCGAGATATGGACTATAGATAATTTACACCTTAGGCTCTGCTTCTAACTTGGGCCCAAATTGTAAAATGGTCTTATCTATTGGCGATTTCGTTCCAATTCACATTCCAAGTAATATTCGGCATGCTAATTACATTGCCGGTTGCCAAATTGAATTATCTCTTATAGTTTCCGAGATATGGACTATCGATAATTTACACCTTAGGCTCTGCTTCTAACTTGGGCCCAAATTGTAAAATGGTCTTATCTATTGGCGATTTCGTTCCAATTCACATTCCAATTAATATTCGGCATGCTAATTACATTGCCGGTTGCCAAATTGCATTATCTCTTATAGTTTCCGAGATATGGACTATCAATAATTTACACCTTAGGCTCTGCTTCTAACTTGGGCCCAAATTGTAAAATGGTCTTATCTATTGGCGATTTCGTAACCAATTCACATTCCAAGTAATATTCGGCATGCTAATTACATTGCCGGTTGCCAAATTGCATTATCTCTTATAGTTTCCGAGATATGGACTATCGATAATTTACACCTTAGGCTCTGCTTCTAACTTGGGCCCAAATTGTAAAATGGTCTTATCTATTGGCGATTTCGTTCCAATTCATATTCCAAGTAATGTTCGGCATGCTAATTACATTGCCGGTTGCCAAATTGCATTATCTCTTATAGTTTCCGAGATATGGACTATCGATAATTTACACCTTAGGCTCTGCTTCTAACTTGGGCCCAAATTGTAAAATGGTCTTATCTACTGGCGATTTCGTTCCAATTCATATTCCAAGTAATGTTCGGCATGCTAATTACATTGCCATTTGCCAAATTGCATTATCTCTTATAGTTTCCGAGATATGGACTATCGATAATTTACACCTTAGGCTCTGCTTCTAACTTGGGCCCAAATTGTAAAATGGTCTTATCTACTGGCGATTTCGTTCCAATTCATATTCCAAGTAATGTTCGGCATGCTAATTACATTGCCGGTTGCCAAATTGCATTATCTCTTATAGTTTCCGAGATATGGACTATCGATAATTTACACCTTAGGCTCTGCTTGTAACTTGGGCCCAAATTGTAAAATGGTCTTATCTATTGGCGATTTCGTAACCAATTCACATTCCAAGTAATATTCGGCATGCTAATTACATTGCCGGTTGCCAAATTGCATTATCTCTTATAGTTTCCGAGATATGGACTATCGATAATTTACACCTTAGGCTCTGCTTCTAACTTGGGCCCAAATTGTAAAATGGTCTTATCTATTGGCGATTTCGTTCCAATTCATATTCCAAGTAATGTTCGGCATGCTAATTACATTGCCGGTTGCCAAATTGCATTATCTCTTATAGTTTCCGAGATATGGACTATCGATAATTTACACCTTAGGCTCTGCTTCTAACTTGGGCCCAAATTGTAAAATGGTCTTATCTATTGGCGATTTCGTTCCAATTCATATTCCAAGTAATGTTCGGCATGCTAATTACATTGCCATTTGCCAAATTGCATTATCTCTTATAGTTTCCGAGATATGGACTATCGATAATTTACACCTTAGGCTCTGCTTCTAACTTGGGCCCAAATTGTAAAATGGTCTTATCTACTGGCGATTTCGTTCCAATTCATATTCCAAGTAATGTTCGGCATGCTAATTACATTGCCGGTTGCCAAATTGCATTATCTCTTATAGTTTCCGAGATATGGACTATCGATAATTTACACCTTAGGCTCTGCTTCTAACTTGGGCCCAAATTGCAAAATGGTCTTATCTATTGGCGATTTCGTTCCAATTCACATTCCAATTAATATTCGGCATGCTAATTACATTGCCGGTTGCCAAATTGCATTATCTCTTATAGTTTCCGAGATATGGACTATCGATAATTTACACCTTAGGCTCTGCTTCTAACTTGGGCCCAAATTGTAAAATGGTCTTATCTATTGGCGATTTCGTTCCAATTCACATTCCAAGTAATATTCGTCATGCTAATTACACTGCCGGTTGTCAAATTGCATTATCTCTTATAGTTTCCGAGATATGGACTATCGATAATTTACACCTTAGGCTCTGCTTCTAACTTGGGCCCAAATTGTAAAATGGTCTTATCTATTGGCGATTTCGTTCCAATTCACATTCCAAGTAATATTCGGCATGTTAATTACATTGCCGGTTGCCAAATTGCATTATCTCTTATAGTTTCCGAGATATGGACTATCGTTAATTTACACCTTAGGCTCTGCTTCTAACTTGGGCCCAAATTGTAAAATGGTCTTATCTATTGGCGATTTCGCTCCAATTCACATTCCAAGTAATATTCGGCATGCTAATTACATTGCCGGTTGCCAAATTGAAATATCTCTTATAGTTTCCGAGATATGGACTATCGATAATTTACACCTTAGGCTCTGCTTCTAACTTGGGCCCAAATTGTAAAATGGTCTTACCTATTGGCGATTTCGTTCCAATTCACATTCCAAGTAGTATTCGGCGTGCTAATTACATTGCCGGTTGCCAAATTGCATTATCTCTTATAGTTTCCGAGATATGGACTATCGATAATTTACACCTTAGGCTCTGCTTCTAACTTGGGCCCAAATTGTAAAATGGTCTTATCTATTGGCGATTTCGTCCCAATTCACATTCCAAGTGATATTCGGCATGCTAATTACATTGCCGGTTGCGAAATTGCATTATCTCTTATAGTTTCCGAGATATGGACTATCAATAATTTACACCTTAGGCTCTGCTTCTAACTTGGGCCCAAATTGTAAAATGGTCTTATCTATTGGCGATTTCGTAACCAATTCACATTCCAAGTAATATTCGGCATGCTAATTACATTGCCGGTTGCCAAATTGCATTATCTCTTATAGTTTCCGAGATATGGACTATCGATAATTTACACCTTAGGCTCTGCTTCTAACTTGGGCCCAAATTGTAAAATGGTCTTATCTATTGGCGATTTCGTTTCAATTCACATTCCAAGTAATATTCGGCATGCTAATTACATTGCCATTTGCCAAATTGCATTATCTCTTATAGTTTCCGAGATATGGACTATCGATAATTTACACCTTAGGCTCTGCTTCTAACTTGGGCCCAAATTGTAAAATGGTCTTATCTACTGGCGATTTCGTTCCAATTCATATTCCAAGTAATGTTCGGCATGCTAATTACATTGCCGGTTGCCAAATTGCATTATCTCTTATAGTTTCCGAGATATGGACTATCGATAATTTACACCTTAGGCTCTGCTTCTAACTTGGGCCCAAATTGTAAAATGGTCTTATCTATTGGCGATTTCGTTCCAATTCACATTCCAAGTAATATTCGGCATGCTAATTACATTGCCGGTTGCCAAATTGCATTATCTCTTATAGTTTCCGAGATATGGACTATCGATAATTTACACCTTAGGCTCTGCTTCTAACTTGGGCCCAAATTGTAAAATGGTCTTATCTATTGGCGATTTCGTTCCAATTCACACTCCAAGTAATATTCGGCATGCTAATTACATTGCCGGTTGCGAAATTGCATTATCTCTTATAGTTTCCGAGATATGGACTATCAATAATTTTCACCTTAGGCTCTGCTTCTAACTTGGGCCCAAATTGTAAAATGGTCTTATCTATTGGCGATTTCGTTCCAATTCACATTCCAAGTAATATTCGGCATGCTAATTACATTGCCGGCCGCCAAATTGCATTATCTCTTATAGTTTCCGAGATATGGACTATCGATAATTTACACCTTAGGCTCTGCTTCTAACTTGGGCCCAAATTGTAAAATGGCCTTATCTATTGGCGATTTCGTCCCAATTCACATTCTAAGTAATATTCGGCATGCTAATTACATTGCCGGTTGCGAAATTGCATTATCTCTTATAGTTTCAGAGATATGGACTATCGATAATTTACACCTTAGGCTCTGCTTCTAACTTGGGCCCATATTGTAAAATGGTCTTATCTATTGGCAATTTCGTTCCAATTCACATTCCAAGTAATATTCGGCATGCTAATTACATTGCCGTTTGCCAAATTGCATTATCTCTTATAGTTTCCGAGATATGGACTATCGATAATTTACACCTTAGGCTCTGCTTCTAACTTGGGCCCAAATTGTAAAATATTGGCGATTTCGTTCCAATTCACATTCCAAGTAATATTCGGCATGCTAATTACATTGCCGGTTGCCAAATTGCATTATCTCTTATAGTTTCCGAGATATGGACTATCGATAATTTACACCTTAGGCTCTGCTTCTAACTTGGGCCCAAATTGTAAAATGGTCTTATCTATTGGCGATTTCGTTCCAATTCACATTCCAAGTAATATTCGGCATGCTATTTACATTGCCGGTTGCCAAATTGCATTATCTCTTATAGTTTCCGAGATATGGACTATCGATAATTTACACCATAGGCTCTGCTTCTAACTTGGGCCCAAATTGTAAAATGGTCTTATCTATTGGCGATTTCGTTCCAATTCACATTCCAAGTAATATTCGGCATGCTAATTACATTGCCGGTTGCCAAATTGCATTATCTCTTATAGTTTCCGAGATATGGACTATCGATAATTTACACCTTAGGCTCTGCTTCTAACTTGGGCCCAAATTGTAAAATGGTCTTATCTATTGGCGATTTCGTTCCAATTCACATTCCAAGTAATATTCGGCATGCTAATTACATTGCCGGTTGCCAAATTGCATTATCTCTTATAGTTTCCGAGATATGGACTATCGATAATTTACACCTTAGGCTCTGCTTCTAACTTGGACCCAAATTGTAAAATGGTCTTATCTATTGGCGATTTCGTTCCAATTCACATTCCAAGTAATATTCGGCATGCTAATTACATTGCCGGTTGCCAAATTGAATTATCTCTTATAGTTTCCGAGATATGGACTATCGATAATTTACACCTTAGGCTCTGCTTCTAACTTGGGCCCAAATTGTAAAATGGTCTTACCTATTGGCGATTTCGTTCCAATTCACATTACAAGTAATATTCGGCATGCTAATTACATTGCCGGTTGCCAAATTGCATTATCTCTTATAGTTTCCGAGATATGGACTATCGATAATTTACACCTTAGGCTCTGCTTCTAACTTGGGCCCAAATTGTAAAATGGTCTTATCTATTGGCGATTTCGTTCCAATTCACATTCCAAGTAATATTCGGCATGCTAATTACATTGCCGGTTGCCAAATTGCATTATCTCTTATAGTTTCCGAGATATGGACTATCGATAATTTACACCTTAGGCTCTGCTTCTAACTTGGGCCCAAATTGTAAAATGGTCTTATCTATTGGCGATTTCGTCCCAATTCACATTCCAAGTGATATTCGGCATGCTAATTACATTGCCGGTTGCGAAATTGCATTATCTCTTATAGTTTCCGAGATATGGACTATCCATAATTTACACCTTAGGCTCTGCTTCTAACTTGGGCCCAAATTGTAAAATGGTCTTATCTATTGGCGATTTCGTTCCAATTCACATTCCAAGTAATATTCGGCATGCCAATTACATTGCCGGTTGCCAAATTGCATTATCTCTTATAGTTTCCGAGATATGGACTATCGATAATTTACACCTTAGGCTCTGCTTCTAACTTGGGCCCAAATTTTAAAATGGTCTTATCTATTGGCGATTTCGTTCCAATTCACACTCCAAGTAATATTCGGCATGCTAATTACATTGCCGGTTGCGAAATTGCATTATCTCTTATAGTTTCCGAGATATGGACTATCGATAATTTACACCTTAGGCTCTGCTTCTAACTTGGGCCCAAATTGTAAAATGGTCTTATCTATTGGCGATTTCGTTCCAATTCACATTCCAAGTAATATTCGGCATGCTAATTACATTGCCGGTTGCCAAATTGCATTATCTCTTATAGTTTCCGAGATATGGACTATCGATAATTTACACCTTAGGCTCTGCTTCTAACTTGGGCCCAAATTGTAAAATGGTCTTATATATTGGCGATTTCGTTCCAATTCACATTCCAAGTAATATTCGGCATGCTAATAACATTGCCGGTTGCCAAATTGCATTATCTCTTATAGTTTCCGAGATATGGACTATCGATAATTTACACCTTAGGTTCTGCTTCTAAATTGGACCCAAATTGTAAAATGGTCTTATCTATTGGCGATTTCGTCCCAATTCACATTCCAAGTGATATTCGGCATGCTAATTACATTGCCGGTTGCGAAATTGCATTATCTCTTATAGTTTCCGAGATATGGACTATCAATAATTTACACCTTAGGCTCTGCTTCTAACTTGGGCCCAAATTGTAAAATGGTCTTATCTATTGGCGATTTCGTTCCAATTCACATTCCAAGTATTATTCGGCATGCTAATTACATTGCCGGATGCCAAATTGCATTATCTCTTATAGTTTCCGAGATATGGACTATCGATAATTTACACCTTAGGCTCTGCTTCTAACTTGGGCCCAAATTGTAAAATGGTCTTATCTATTGGCGATTTCGTTCCAATTCACATTCCAAGTAATATTCGGCATGCTAATTACATTGCCGGTTGCCAAATTGCATTATCTCTTATAGTTTCCGAGATATGGACTATCGATTATTTACACCTTAGGCTCTGCTTCTAACTTGGGCCCAAATTGTAAAATGGTCTTATCTATTGGCGATTTCGTTCCAATTCACATTCCAAGTAATATTCGGCATGCTAATTACATTGCCGGTTGCCAAATTGCATTATCTCTTATAGTTTCCGAGATATGGACTATCGATAATTTACACCATAGGCTCTGCTTCTAACTTGGGCCCAAATTGTAAAATGGTCTTATCTATTGGCGATTTCGTTCCAATTCACATTCCAAGTAATATTCGGCATGCTAATTACATTGCCGGTTGCCAAATTGCATTATCTCTTATAGTTTCCGAGATATGGACTATCGATAATTTACACCTTAATCTCTGCTTCTAACTTGCTCCCAAATTGTAAAATGGTCTTATCTATTGGCGATTTCGTTCCAATTCACATTCCAAGTAATATTCGGCATACTAATTACATTGCCGGTTGCCAAATTGCATTATCTCTTATAGTTTCCGAGATATGGACTATCGATAATTTACACCTTAGGCTCTGCTTCTAACTTGGGCCCAAATTGTAAAATGGTCTTATCTATTGGCGATTTCGTTCCAATTCACATTCCAAGTAATATTCGGCATGCTAATTACATTGCCGGTTGCCAAATTGCATTATCTCTTATAGTTTCCGAGATATGGACTATCGATAATTTACACCTTAGGCTCTGCTTCTAACTTGGGCCCAAATTGTAAAATGGTCTTATCTATTGGCGATTTCGTTCCAATTCACATTCCAAGTAATATTCGGCATGCTAATTACATTGCCGGTTGCCAAATTGCATTATCTCTTATAGTTTCCGAGATATGGACTATCGATAATTTACACCTTAGGCTCTGTTTCTAACTTGGGGCCAAATTGTAAAATGGTCTTATCTATTGGCGATTTCGTTCCAATTCACATTCCAAGTAATATTCGGCATGATAATTACATTGCCGGTTGCCAAATTGAATTATCTCTTATAGTTTCCGAGATATGGACTATCGATTATTTACACCTTAGGCTCTGCTTCTAACTTGGGCCCAAATTGTAAAATGGTCTTATCTATTGGCGATTTCGTTCCAATTCACATTCCAAGTAATATTCGGCATGCTAATTACATTGCCGGTTGCCAAATTGCATTATCTCTTATAGTTTCCGAGATATGGACTATCGATTATTTACACCTTAGGCTCTGCTTCTAACTTGGGCCCAAATTGTAAAATGGTCTTATCTATTGGCGATTTCGTTCCAATTCACATTCCAAGTAATATTCGGCATGCTAATTACATTGCCGGTTGCCAAATTGCATTATCTCTTATAGTTTCCGAGATATGGACTATCGATAATTTACACCATAGGCTCTGCTTCTAACTTGGGCCCAAATTGTAAAATGGTCTTATCTATTGGCGATTTCGTTCCAATTCACATTCCAAGTAATATTCGGCATGCTAATTACATTGCCGGTTGCCAAATTGCATTATCTCTTATAGTTTCCGAGATATGGACTATCGATAATTTACACCTTAATCTCTGCTTCTAACTTGCTCCCAAATTGTAAAATGGTCTTATCTATTGGCGATTTCGTTACAATTCACATTCCAAGTAATATTCGGCATACTAATTACATTGCCGGTTGCCAAATTGCATTATCTCTTATAGTTTCCGAGATATGGACTATCGATAATTTACACCTTAGGCTCTGCTTCTAACTTGGGCCCAAATTGTAAAATGGTCTTATCTATTGGCGATTTCGTTCCAATTCACATTCCAAGTAATATTCGGCATGCTAATTACATTGCCGGTTGCCAAATTGCATTATCTCTTATAGTTTCCGAGATATGGACTATCGATAATTTACACCTTAGGCTCTGCTTCTAACTTGGGCCCAAATTGTAAAATGGTCTTATCTATTGGCGATTTCGTTCCAATTCACATTCCAAGTAATATTCGGCATGCTATTTACATTGCCGGTTGCCAAATTGCATTATCTCTTATAGTTTCCGAGATATGGACTATCGATAATTTACACCATAGGCTCTGCTTCTAACTTGGGCCCAAATTGTAAAATGGTCTTATCTATTGGCGATTTCGTTCCAATTCACATTCCAAGTAATATTCGGCATGCTAATTACATTGCCGGTTGCCAAATTGCATTATCTCTTATAGTTTCCGAGATATGGACTATCGATAATTTACACCTTAGGCTCTGCTTCTAACTTGGGCCCAAATTGTAAAATGGTCTTATCTATTGGCGATTTCGTTCCAATTCACATTCCAAGTAATATTCGGCATGCTAATTACATTGCCGGTTGCCAAATTGCATTATCTCTTATAGTTTCCGAGATATGGACTATCGATAATTTACACCTTAGGCTCTGCTTCTAACTTGGACCCAAATTGTAAAATGGTCTTATCTATTGGCGATTTCGTTCCAATTCACATTCCAAGTAATATTCGGCATGCTAATTACATTGCCGGTTGCCAAATTGAATTATCTCTTATAGTTTCCGAGATATGGACTATCGATAATTTACACCTTAGGCTCTGCTTCTAACTTGGGCCCAAATTGTAAAATGGTCTTACCTATTGGCGATTTCGTTCCAATTCACATTACAAGTAATATTCGGCATGCTAATTACATTGCCGGTTGCCAAATTGCATTATCTCTTATAGTTTCCGAGATATGGACTATCGATAATTTACACCTTAGGCTCTGCTTCTAACTTGGGCCCAAATTGTAAAATGGTCTTATCTATTGGCGATTTCGTTCCAATTCACATTCCAAGTAATATTCGGCATGCTAATTACATTGCCGGTTGCCAAATTGCATTATCTCTTATAGTTTCCGAGATATGGACTATCGATAATTTACACCTTAGGCTCTGCTTCTAACTTGGGCCCAAATTGTAAAATGGTCTTATCTATTGGCGATTTCGTCCCAATTCACATTCCAAGTGATATTCGGCATGCTAATTACATTGCCGGTTGCGAAATTGCATTATCTCTTATAGTTTCCGAGATATGGACTATCCATAATTTACACCTTAGGCTCTGCTTCTAACTTGGGCCCAAATTGTAAAATGGTCTTATCTATTGGCGATTTCGTTCCAATTCACATTCCAAGTAATATTCGGCATGCCAATTACATTGCCGGTTGCCAAATTGCATTATCTCTTATAGTTTCCGAGATATGGACTATCGATAATTTACACCTTAGGCTCTGCTTCTAACTTGGGCCCAAATTTTAAAATGGTCTTATCTATTGGCGATTTCGTTCCAATTCACACTCCAAGTAATATTCGGCATGCTAATTACATTGCCGGTTGCGAAATTGCATTATCTCTTATAGTTTCCGAGATATGCACTATCGATAATTTACACCTTAGGCTCTGCTTCTAACTTGGGCCCAAATTGTAAAATGGTCTTATCTATTGGCGATTTCGTTCCAATTCACATTCCAAGTAATATTCGGCATGCTAATTACATTGCCGGTTGCCAAATTGCATTATCTCTTATAGTTTCCGAGATATGGACTATCGATAATTTACACCTTAGGCTCTGCTTCTAACTTGGGCCCAAATTGTAAAATGGTCTTATATATTGGCGATTTCGTTCCAATTCACATTCCAAGTAATATTCGGCATGCTAATAACATTGCCGGTTGCCAAATTGCATTATCTCTTATAGTTTCCGAGATATGGACTATCGATAATTTACACCTTAGGTTCTGCTTCTAAATTGGACCCAAATTGTAAAATGGTCTTATCTATTGGCGATTTCGTCCCAATTCACATTCCAAGTGATATTCGGCATGCTAATTACATTGCCGGTTGCGAAATTGCATTATCTCTTATAGTTTCCGAGATATGGACTATCAATAATTTACACCTTAGGCTCTGCTTCTAACTTGGGCCCAAATTGTAAAATGGTCTTATCTATTGGCGATTTCGTTCCAATTCACATTCCAAGTATTATTCGGCATGCTAATTACATTGCCGGATGCCAAATTGCATTATCTCTTATAGTTTCCGAGATATGGACTATCGATAATTTACACCTTAGGCTCTGCTTCTAACTTGGGCCCAAATTGTAAAATGGTCTTATCTATTGGCGATTTCGTTCCAATTCACATTCCAAGTAATATTCGGCATGCTAATTACATTGCCGGTTGCCAAATTGCATTATCTCTTATAGTTTCCGAGATATGGACTATCGATTATTTACACCTTAGGCTCTGCTTCTAACTTGGGCCCAAATTGTAAAATGGTCTTATCTATTGGCGATTTCGTTCCAATTCACATTCCAAGTAATATTCGGCATGCTAATTACATTGCCGGTTGCCAAATTGCATTATCTCTTATAGTTTCCGAGATATGGACTATCGATAATTTACACCATAGGCTCTGCTTCTAACTTGGGCCCAAATTGTAAAATGGTCTTATCTATTGGCGATTTCGTTCCAATTCACATTCCAAGTAATATTCGGCATGCTAATTACATTGCCGGTTGCCAAATTGCATTATCTCTTATAGTTTCCGAGATATGGACTATCGATAATTTACACCTTAATCTCTGCTTCTAACTTGCTCCCAAATTGTAAAATGGTCTTATCTATTGGCGATTTCGTTCCAATTCACATTCCAAGTAATATTCGGCATACTAATTACATTGCCGGTTGCCAAATTGCATTATCTCTTATAGTTTCCGAGATATGGACTATCGATAATTTACACCTTAGGCTCTGCTTCTAACTTGGGCCCAAATTGTAAAATGGTCTTATCTATTGGCGATTTCGTTCCAATTCACATTCCAAGTAATATTCGGCATGCTAATTACATTGCCGGTTGCCAAATTGCATTATCTCTTATAGTTTCCGAGATATGGACTATCGATAATTTACACCTTAGGCTCTGCTTCTAACTTGGGCCCAAATTGTAAAATGGTCTTATCTATTGGCGATTTCGTTCCAATTCACATTCCAAGTAATATTCGGCATGCTAATTACATTGCCGGTTGCCAAATTGCATTATCTCTTATAGTTTCCGAGATATGGACTATCGATAATTTACACCTTAGGCTCTGTTTCTAACTTGGGGCCAAATTGTAAAATGGTCTTATCTATTGGCGATTTCGTTCCAATTCACATTCCAAGTAATATTCGGCATGATAATTACATTGCCGGTTGCCAAATTGAATTATCTCTTATAGTTTCCGAGATATGGACTATCGATTATTTACACCTTAGGCTCTGCTTCTAACTTGGGCCCAAATTGTAAAATGGTCTTATCTATTGGCGATTTCGTTCCAATTCACATTCCAAGTAATATTCGGCATGCTAATTACATTGCCGGTTGCCAAATTGCATTATCTCTTATAGTTTCCGAGATATGGACTATCGATTATTTACACCTTAGGCTCTGCTTCTAACTTGGGCCCAAATTGTAAAATGGTCTTATCTATTGGCGATTTCGTTCCAATTCACATTCCAAGTAATATTCGGCATGCTAATTACATTGCCGGTTGCCAAATTGCATTATCTCTTATAGTTTCCGAGATATGGACTATCGATAATTTACACCATAGGCTCTGCTTCTAACTTGGGCCCAAATTGTAAAATGGTCTTATCTATTGGCGATTTCGTTCCAATTCACATTCCAAGTAATATTCGGCATGCTAATTACATTGCCGGTTGCCAAATTGCATTATCTCTTATAGTTTCCGAGATATGGACTATCGATAATTTACACCTTAATCTCTGCTTCTAACTTGCTCCCAAATTGTAAAATGGTCTTATCTATTGGCGATTTCGTTACAATTCACATTCCAAGTAATATTCGGCATACTAATTACATTGCCGGTTGCTAAATTGCATTATCTCTTATAGTTTCCGAGATATGGACTATCGATAATTTACACCTTAGGCTCTGCTTCTAACTTGGGCCCAAATTGTAAAATGGTCTTATCTATTGGCGATTTCGTTCCAATTCACATTCCAAGTAATATTCGGCATGCTAATTACATTGCCGGTTGCCAAATTGCATTATCTCTTATAGTTTCCGAGATATGGACTATCGATAATTTACACCTTAGGCTCTGCTTCTAACTTGGGCCCAAATTGTAAAATGGTCTTATCTATTGGCGATTTCGTTCCAATTCACATTCCAAGTAATATTCGGCATGCTAATTACATTGCCGGTTGCCAAATTGCATTATCTCTTATAGTTTCCGAGATATGGACTATCGATAATTTACACCTTAGGCTCTGTTTCTAACTTGGGGCCAAATTGTAAAATGGTCTTATCTATTGGCGATTTCGTTCCAATTCACATTCCAAGTAATATTCGGCATGATAATTACATTGCCGGTTGCCAAATTGAATTATCTCTTATAGTTTCCGAGATATGGACTATCGATAATTTACACCTTAGGCTCTGCTTCTAACTTGGGCCCAAATTGTAAAATGGTCTTATCTATTGGCGATTTCGTTCCAATTCACATTCCAAGTAATATTCGGCATGCTAATTACATTGCCGGTTGCCAAATTGCATTATCTCTTATAGTTTCCGAGATATGGACTATCGATAATTTACACCTTAGGCTCTGCTTCTAACTTGGGCCCAAATTGTAAAATGGTCTTATCTATTGGCGATTTCGTCCCAATTCACATTCCAAGTGATATTCGGCATGCTAATTACATTGCCGGTTGCGAAATTGCATTATCTCTTATAGTTTCCGAGATATGGACTATCAATAATTTACACCTTAGGCTCTGCTTCTAACTTGGGCCCAAATTGTAAAATGGTCTTATCTATTGGCGATTTCGTTCCAATTCACATTCCAAGTAATATTCGGCATGCTAATTACATTGCCGGTTGCCAAATTGCATTATCTCTTATAGTTTCCGAGATATGGACTATCGATAATTTACACCTTAGGCTCTGCTTCTAACTTGGGCCCAAATTGTAAAATGGTCTTATCTATTGGCGATTTTGTTCCAATTCACATTCCAAGTAATATTCGGCATGCTAATTACATTGCCGGTTGCCAAATTGCATTATCTCTTATAGTTTCCGAGATATGGACTATCGATAATTTACACCATAGGCTCGGCTTCTAACTTGGGCCCAAATTGTAAAATGGTCTTATCTATTGGCGATTTCGTCCCAACTCACATTCCAAGTGATATTCGGCATGCTAATTACATTGCCGGTTGCGAAATTGCATTATCTCTTATAGTTTCCGAGATATGGACTATCGATAATTTACACCTTAGGCTCTGCTTCTAACTTGGGCCCAAATTGTAAAATGGTCTTATCTATTGGCGATTTCGTTCCAACTCACATTCCAAGTAATATTCGGCATGCTAATTACATTGCCGGTTGCCAAATTGCATTATCTCTTATAGTTTCCGAGATATGGACTATCGATAATTTACACCTTAGGCTCTGCTTCTAACTTGGGCCCAAATTGTAAAATGGTCTAATCTATTGGCGATTTCGTTCCAATTCACACTCCAAGTAATATTCGGCATGCTAATTATATTGCCGGTTGCGAAATTGCATTATCTCTTATAGTTTCCGAGATATGGACTATCAATAATTTACACCTTAGGCTCTGCTTCTAACTTGGACCCAAATTGTAAAATGGCCTTATCTATTGGCGATTTCGTCCCAACTCACATTCCAAGTGATATTCGGCATGCTAATTACATTGCCGGTTGCGAAATTGCATTATCTCTTATAGTTTCCGAGATATGGACTATCAATAATTTACACCTTAGGCTCTGCTTCTAACTTGGGCCCAAATTGTAAAATGGTCTTATCTATTGGCGATTTCGTTCCAATTCACACTCCAAGTAATATTCGGCATGCTAATTATATTGCCGGTTGCGAAATTGCATTATCTCTTATAGTTTCCGAGATATGGACTATCAATAATTTACACCTTAGGCTCGGCTTCTAACTTGGGCCCAAATTGTAAAATGGTCTTATCTATTGGCGATTTCGTCCCAACTCACATTCCAAGTGATATTCGGCATGCTAATTACATTGCCGGTTGCGAAATTGCATTATCTCTTATAGTTTCCGAGATATGGACTATCAATAATTTACACCTTAGGCTCTGCTTCTAACTTGGGCCCAAATTGTAAAATGGTCTTATCTATTGGCGATTTCGTTCCAATTCACATTCCAAGTAATATTCGGCATGCTAATTACATTGCCGGTTGCCAAATTGCATTATCTCTTATAGTTTCCGAGATATGGACTATCGATAATTTACACCTTAGGCTCTGCTTCTAACTTGGGCCCAAATTGTAAAATGGCCTTATCTATTGGCGATTTCGTCCCAATTCACATTCCAAGTAATATTCGGCATGCTAATTACATTGCCGGTTGCGAAATTGCATTATCTCTTATAGTTTCAGAGATATGGACTATCGATAATTTACACCTTAGGCTATGCTTCTAACTTGGGCCCAAATTGTAAAATGGTCTTATCTATTGGCAATTTCGTTCCAATTCACATTCCAAGTAATATTCGGCATGCTAATTACATTGCCGGTTGCCAAATTGCATTATCTCTTATAGTTTCCGAGATATGGACTATCGATAATTTACACCTTAGGCTCTGCTTCTAACTTGGGCCCAAATTGTAAAATGGACTTATCTATTGGCGATTTCGTTCCAATTCACATTCCAAGTAATATTCGGCATGCTAATTACATTGCCGGTTGCCAAATTGCATTATCTCTTATAGTTTCCGAGATATGGACTATCGATAATTTACACCTTAGGCTCTGCTTCTAACTTGGGCCCAAATTGTAAAATGGTCTTATCTATTGGCGATTTCGTTCCAATTCACATTCCAAGTAATATTCGGCATGCTAATTACATTGCCGGTTGCCAAATTGCATTATCTCTTATAGTTTCCGAGATATGGACTATCGATAATTTACACCATAGGCTCTGCTTCTAACTTGGGCCCAAATTGTAAAATGGTCTTATCTATTGGCGATTTCGTTCCAATTCACATTCCAAGTAATATTCGGCATGCTAATTACATTGCCGGTTGCCAAATTGCATTATCTCTTATAGTTTCCGAGATATGGACTATCGATAATTTACACCATAGGCTCTGCTTCTAACTTGGGCCCAAATTGTAAAATGGTCTTATCTATTGGCGATTTCGTTCCAATTCACATTCCAAGTAATATTCGGCATGCTAATTACATTGCCGGTTGCCAAATTGCATTATCTCTTATAGTTTCCGAGATATGGACTATCGATAATTTACACCTTAATCTCTGCTTCTAACTTGCTCCCAAATTGTAAAATGGTCTTATCTATTGGCGATTTCGTTACAATTCACATTCCAAGTAATATTCGGCATACTAATTACATTGCCGGTTGCCAAATTGCATTATCTCTTATAGTTTCCGAGATATGGACTATCGATAATTTACACCTTAGGCTCTGCTTCTAACTTGGGCCCAAATTGTAAAATGGTCTTATCTATTGGCGATTTCGTTCCAATTCACATTCCAAGTAATATTCGGCATGCTAATTACATTGCCGGTTGCCAAATTGCATTATCTCTTATAGTTTCCGAGATATGGACTATCGATAATTTACACCTTAGGCTCTGCTTCTAACTTGGGCCCAAATTGTAAAATGGTCTTATCTATTGGCGATTTCGTTCCAATTCACATTCCAAGTAATATTCGGCATGCTAATTACATTGCCGGTTGCCAAATTGCATTATCTCTTATAGTTTCCGAGATATGGACTATCGATAATTTACACCTTAGGCTCTGTTTCTAACTTCGGGCCAAATTGTAAAATGGTCTTATCTATTGGCGATTTCGTTCCAATTCACATTCCAAGTAATATTCGGCATGATAATTACATTGCCGGTTGCCAAATTGAATTATCTCTTATAGTTTCCGAGATATGGACTATCGATAATTTACACCTTAGGCTCTGCTTCTAACTTGGGCCCAAATTGTAAAATGGTCTTATCTATTGGCGATTTCGTTCCAATTCACATTCCAAGTAATATTCGGCATGCTAATTACATTGCCGGTTGCCAAATTGCATTATCTCTTATAGTTTCCGAGATATGGACTATCGATAATTTACACCTTAGGCTCTGCTTCTAACTTGGGCCCAAATTGTAAAATGGTCTTATCTATTGGCGATTTCGTCCCAATTCACATTCCAAGTGATATTCGGCATGCTAATTACATTGCCGGTTGCGAAATTGCATTATCTCTTATAGTTTCCGAGATATGGACTATCAATAATTTACACCTTAGGCTCTGCTTCTAACTTGGGCCCAAATTGTAAAATGGTCTTATCTATTGGCGATTTCGTTCCAATTCACATTCCAAGTAATATTCGGCATGCTAATTACATTGCCGGTTGCCAAATTGCATTATCTCTTATAGTTTCCGAGATATGGACTATCGATAATTTACACCTTAGGCTCTGCTTCTAACTTGGGCCCAAATTGTAAAATGGTCTTATCTATTGGCGATTTTGTTCCAATTCACATTCCAAGTAATATTCGGCATGCTAATTACATTGCCGGTTGCCAAATTGCATTATCTCTTATAGTTTCCGAGATATGGACTATCGATAATTTACACCATAGGCTCGGCTTCTAACTTGGGCCCAAATTGTAAAATGGTCCTATCTATTGGCGATTTCGTCCCAACTCACATACCAAGTGATATTCGGCATGCTAATTACATTGCCGGTTGCGAAATTGCATTATCTCTTATAGTTTCCGAGATATGGACTATCGATAATTTACACCTTAGGCTCTGCTTCTAACTTGGGCCCAAATTGTAAAATGGTCTTATCTATTGGCGATTTCGTTCCAATTCACATTCCAAGTAATATTCGGCATGCTAATTACATTGCCGGTTGCCAAATTGCATTATCTCTTATAGTTTCCGAGATATGGACTATCGATAATTTACACCTTAGGCTCTGCTTCTAACTTGGGCCCAAATTGTAAAATGGTCTTATCTATTGGCGATTTCGTTTCAATTCACATTCCAAGTAATATTCGGCATGCTAATTACATTGCCATTTGCCAAATTGCATTATCTCTTATAGTTTCCGAGATATGGACTATCGATAATTTACACCTTAGGCTCTGCTTCTAACTTGGGCCCAAATTGTAAAATGGTCTTATCTACTGGCGATTTCGTTCCAATTCATATTCCAAGTAATGTTCGGCATGCTAATTACATTGCCGGTTGCCAAATTGCATTATCTCTTATAGTTTCCGAGATATGGACTATCGATAATTTACACCTTAGGCTCTGCTTCTAACTTGGGCCCAAATTGTAAAATGGTCTTATCTATTGGCGATTTCGTTCCAATTCACATTCCAAGTAATATTCGGCATGCTAATTACATTGCCGGTTGCCAAATTGCATTATCTCTTATAGTTTCCGAGATATGGACTATCGATAATTTACACCTTAGGCTCTGCTTCTAACTTGGGCCCAAATTGTAAAATGGTCTTATCTATTGGCGATTTCGTTCCAATTCACACTCCAAGTAATATTCGGCATGCTAATTACATTGCCGGTTGCGAAATTGCATTATCTCTTATAGTTTCCGAGATATGGACTATCAATAATTTTCACCTTAGGCTCTGCTTCTAACTTGGGCCCAAATTGTAAAATGGTCTTATCTATTGGCGATTTCGTTCCAATTCACATTCCAAGTAATATTCGGCATGCTAATTACATTGCCGGCCGCCAAATTGCATTATCTCTTATAGTTTCCGAGATATGGACTATCGATAATTTACACCTTAGGCTCTGCTTCTAACTTGGGCCCAAATTGTAAAATGGCCTTATCTATTGGCGATTTCGTCCCAATTCACATTCTAAGTAATATTCGGCATGCTAATTACATTGCCGGTTGCGAAATTGCATTATCTCTTATAGTTTCAGAGATATGGACTATCGATAATTTACACCTTAGGCTCTGCTTCTAACTTGGGCCCATATTGTAAAATGGTCTTATCTATTGGCAATTTCGTTCCAATTCACATTCCAAGTAATATTCGGCATGCTAATTACATTGCCGTTTGCCAAATTGCATTATCTCTTATAGTTTCCGAGATATGGACTATCGATAATTTACACCTTAGGCTCTGCTTCTAACTTGGGCCCAAATTGTAAAATATTGGCGATTTCGTTCCAATTCACATTCCAAGTAATATTCGGCATGCTAATTACATTGCCGGTTGCCAAATTGCATTATCTCTTATAGTTTCCGAGATATGGACTATCGATAATTTACACCTTAGGCTCTGCTTCTAACTTGGGCCCAAATTGTAAAATGGTCTTATCTATTGGCGATTTCGTTCCAATTCACATTCCAAGTAATATTCGGCATGCTATTTACATTGCCGGTTGCCAAATTGCATTATCTCTTATAGTTTCCGAGATATGGACTATCGATAATTTACACCATAGGCTCTGCTTCTAACTTGGGCCCAAATTGTAAAATGGTCTTATCTATTGGCGATTTCGTTCCAATTCACATTCCAAGTAATATTCGGCATGCTAATTACATTGCCGGTTGCCAAATTGCATTATCTCTTATAGTTTCCGAGATATGGACTATCGATAATTTACACCTTAGGCTCTGCTTCTAACTTGGGCCCAAATTGTAAAATGGTCTTATCTATTGGCGATTTCGTTCCAATTCACATTCCAAGTAATATTCGGCATGCTAATTACATTGCCGGTTGCCAAATTGCATTATCTCTTATAGTTTCCGAGATATGGACTATCGATAATTTACACCTTAGGCTCTGCTTCTAACTTGGACCCAAATTGTAAAATGGTCTTATCTATTGGCGATTTCGTTCCAATTCACATTCCAAGTAATATTCGGCATGCTAATTACATTGCCGGTTGCCAAATTGAATTATCTCTTATAGTTTCCGAGATATGGACTATCGATAATTTACACCTTAGGCTCTGCTTCTAACTTGGGCCCAAATTGTAAAATGGTCTTACCTATTGGCGATTTCGTTCCAATTCACATTACAAGTAATATTCGGCATGCTAATTACATTGCCGGTTGCCAAATTGCATTATCTCTTATAGTTTCCGAGATATGGACTATCGATAATTTACACCTTAGGCTCTGCTTCTAACTTGGGCCCAAATTGTAAAATGGTCTTATCTATTGGCGATTTCGTTCCAATTCACATTCCAAGTAATATTCGGCATGCTAATTACATTGCCGGTTGCCAAATTGCATTATCTCTTATAGTTTCCGAGATATGGACTATCGATAATTTACACCTTAGGCTCTGCTTCTAACTTGGGCCCAAATTGTAAAATGGTCTTATCTATTGGCGATTTCGTCCCAATTCACATTCCAAGTGATATTCGGCATGCTAATTACATTGCCGGTTGCGAAATTGCATTATCTCTTATAGTTTCCGAGATATGGACTATCCATAATTTACACCTTAGGCTCTGCTTCTAACTTGGGCCCAAATTGTAAAATGGTCTTATCTATTGGCGATTTCGTTCCAATTCACATTCCAAGTAATATTCGGCATGCCAATTACATTGCCGGTTGCCAAATTGCATTATCTCTTATAGTTTCCGAGATATGGACTATCGATAATTTACACCTTAGGCTCTGCTTCTAACTTGGGCCCAAATTTTAAAATGGTCTTATCTATTGGCGATTTCGTTCCAATTCACACTCCAAGTAATATTCGGCATGCTAATTACATTGCCGGTTGCGAAATTGCATTATCTCTTATAGTTTCCGAGATATGGACTATCGATAATTTACACCTTAGGCTCTGCTTCTAACTTGGGCCCAAATTGTAAAATGGTCTTATCTATTGGCGATTTCGTTCCAATTCACATTCCAAGTAATATTCGGCATGCTAATTACATTGCCGGTTGCCAAATTGCATTATCTCTTATAGTTTCCGAGATATGGACTATCGATAATTTACACCTTAGGCTCTGCTTCTAACTTGGGCCCAAATTGTAAAATGGTCTTATATATTGGCGATTTCGTTCCAATTCACATTCCAAGTAATATTCGGCATGCTAATAACATTGCCGGTTGCCAAATTGCATTATCTCTTATAGTTTCCGAGATATGGACTATCGATAATTTACACCTTAGGTTCTGCTTCTAAATTGGACCCAAATTGTAAAATGGTCTTATCTATTGGCGATTTCGTCCCAATTCACATTCCAAGTGATATTCGGCATGCTAATTACATTGCCGGTTGCGAAATTGCATTATCTCTTATAGTTTCCGAGATATGGACTATCAATAATTTACACCTTAGGCTCTGCTTCTAACTTGGGCCCAAATTGTAAAATGGTCTTATCTATTGGCGATTTCGTTCCAATTCACATTCCAAGTATTATTCGGCATGCTAATTACATTGCCGGATGCCAAATTGCATTATCTCTTATAGTTTCCGAGATATGGACTATCGATAATTTACACCTTAGGCTCTGCTTCTAACTTGGGCCCAAATTGTAAAATGGTCTTATCTATTCGCGATTTCGTTCCAATTCACATTCCAAGTAATATTCGGCATGCTAATTACATTGCCGGTTGCCAAATTGCATTATCTCTTATAGTTTCCGAGATATGGACTATCGATTATTTACACCTTAGGCTCTGCTTCTAACTTGGGCCCAAATTGTAAAATGGTCTTATCTATTGGCGATTTCGTTCCAATTCACATTCCAAGTAATATTCGGCATGCTAATTACATTGCCGGTTGCCAAATTGCATTATCTCTTATAGTTTCCGAGATATGGACTATCGATAATTTACACCATAGGCTCTGCTTCTAACTTGGGCCCAAATTGTAAAATGGTCTTATCTATTGGCGATTTCGTTCCAATTCACATTCCAAGTAATATTCGGCATGCTAATTACATTGCCGGTTGCCAAATTGCATTATCTCTTATAGTTTCCGAGATATGGACTATCGATAATTTACACCTTAGGCTCTGCTTCTAACTTGGGCCCAAATTGTAAAATGGCCTTATCTATTGGCGATTTCGTTCCAATTCACATTCCAAGTAATATTCGGCATGCTAATTACATTGCCGGTTGCCAAATTGCATTATCTCTTATAGTTTCCGAGATATGGACTATCGATAATTTACACCTTAGGCTCTGCTTCTAACTTGGGCCCAAATTGTAAAATGGTCTTATCTATTGGCGATTTCGTTCCAATTCACATTCCAAGTAATATTCGGCATGCTAATTACATTGCCGGTTGCCAAATTGCATTATCTCTTATAGTTTCCGAGATATGGACTATCGATAATTTACACCTTAGGCTCTGCTTCTAACTTGGGCCCAAATTGTAAAATGGTCTTATCTATTGGCGATTTCGTTCCAATTCACATTCCAAGTAATATTCGGCATGCTAATTACATTGCCGGTTGCCAAATTGCATTATCTCTTATAGTTTCCGAGATATGGACTATCGATTATTTACACCTTAGGCTCTGCTTCTAACTTGGGCCCAAATTGTAAAATGGTCTTATCTATTGGCGATTTCGTTCCAATTCACATTCCAAGTAATATTCGGCATGCTAATTACATTGCCGGTTGCCAAATTGCATTATCTCTTATAGTTTCCGAGATATGGACTATCGATAATTTACACCATAGGCTCTGCTTCTAACTTGGGCCCAAATTGTAAAATGGTCTTATCTATTGGCGATTTCGTTCCAATTCACAATCCAAGTAATATTCGGCATGCTAATTACATTGCCGGTTGCCAAATTGCATTATCTCTTATAGTTTCCGAGATATGGACTATCGATAATTTACACCTTAATCTCTGCTTCTAACTTGCTCCCAAATTGTAAAATGGTCTTATCTATTGGCGATTTCGTTACAATTCACATTCCAAGTAATATTCGGCATACTAATTACATTGCCGGTTGCCAAATTGCATTATCTCTTATAGTTTCCGAGATATGGACTATCGATAATTTACACCTTAGGCTCTGCTTCTAACTTGGGCCCAAATTGTAAAATGGTCTTATCTATTGGCGATTTCGTTCCAATTCACATTCCAAGTAATATTCGGCATGCTAATTACATTGCCGGTTGCCAAATTGCATTATCTCTTATAGTTTCCGAGATATGGACTATCGATAATTTACACCTTAGGCTCTGCTTCTAACTTGGGCCCAAATTGTAAAATGGTCTTATCTATTGGCGATTTCGTTCCAATTCACATTCCAAGTAATATTCGGCATGCTAATTACATTGCCGGTTGCCAAATTGCATTATCTCTTATAGTTTCCGAGATATGGACTATCGATAATTTACACCTTAGGCTCTGTTTCTAACTTGGGGCCAAATTGTAAAATGGTCTTATCTATTGGCGATTTCGTTCCAATTCACATTCCAAGTAATATTCGGCATGATAATTACATTGCCGGTTGCCAAATTGAATTATCTCTTATAGTTTCCGAGATATGGACTATCGATAATTTACACCTTAGGCTCTGCTTCTAACTTGGGCCCAAATTGTAAAATGGTCTTATCTATTGGCGATTTCGTTCCAATTCACATTCCAAGTAATATTCGGCATGCTAATTACATTGCCGGTTGCCAAATTGCATTATCTCTTATAGTTTCCGAGATATGGACTATCGATAATTTACACCTTAGGCTCTGCTTCTAACTTGGGCCCAAATTGTAAAATGGTCTTATCTATTGGCGATTTCGTCCCAATTCACATTCCAAGTGATATTCGGCATGCTAATTACATTGCCGGTTGCGAAATTGCATTATCTCTTATAGTTTCCGAGATATGGACTATCAATAATTTACACCTTAGGCTCTGCTTCTAACTTGGGCCCAAATTGTAAAATGGTCTTATCTATTGGCGATTTCGTTCCAATTCACATTCCAAGTAATATTCGGCATGCTAATTACATTGCCGGTTGCCAAATTGCATTATCTCTTATAGTTTCCGAGATATGGACTATCGATAATTTACACCTTAGGCTCTGCTTCTAACTTGGGCCCAAATTGTAAAATGGTCTTATCTATTGGCGATTTTGTTCCAATTCACATTCCAAGTAATATTCGGCATGCTAATTACATTGCCGGTTGCCAAATTGCATTATCTCTTATAGTTTCCGAGATATGGACTATCGATAATTTACACCATAGGCTCGGCTTCTAACTTGGGCCCAAATTGTAAAATGGTCTTATCTATTGGCGATTTCGTCCCAACTCACATTCCAAGTGATATTCGGCATGCTAATTACATTGTCGGTTGCGAAATTGCATTATCTCTTATAGTTTCCGAGATATGGACTATCGATAATTTACACCTTAGGCTCTGCTTCTAACTTGGGCCCAAATTGTAAAATGGTCTTATCTATTGGCGATTTCGTTCCAATTCACATTCCAAGTAATATTCGGCATGCTAATTACATTGCCGGTTGCCAAATTGCATTATCTCTTATAGTTTCCGAGATATGGACTATCGATAATTTACACCTTAGGCTCTGCTTCTAACTTGGGCCCAAATTGTAAAATGGTCTAATCTATTGGCGATTTCGTTCCAATTCACACTCCAAGTAATATTCGGCATGCTAATTACATTGCCGGTTGCGAAATTGCATTATCTCTTATAGTTTCCGAGATATGGACTATCAATAATTTACACCTTAGGCTCTGCTTCTAACTTGGACCCAAATTGTAAAATGGTCTTATCTATTGGCGATTTCGTTCCAATTCACATTCCAAGTAATATTCGGCATGCTATTTACATTGCCGGTTGCCAAATTGCATTATCTCTTATAGTTTCCGAGATATGGACTATCGATAATTTACACCTTAGGCTCTGCTTCTAACTTGGGCCCAAATTGTAAAATGGCCTTATCTATTGGCGATTTCGTCCCAATTCACATTCCAAGTAATATTCGGCATGCTAATTACATTGCCGGTTGCGAAATTGCATTATCTCTTATAGTTTCAGAGATATGGACTATCGATAATTTACACCTTAGGCTATGCTTCTAACTTGGGCCCAAATTGTAAAATGGTCTTATCTATTGGCAATTTCGTTCCAATTCACATTCCAAGTAATATTCGGCATGCTAATTACATTGCCGGTTGCCAAATTGCATTATCTCTTATAGTTTCCGAGATATGGACTATCGATAATTTACACCTTAGGCTCTGCTTCTAACTTGGGCCCAAATTGTAAAATGGACTTATCTATTGGCGATTTCGTTCCAATTCACATTCCAAGTAATATTCGGCATGCTAATTACATTGCCGGTTGCCAAATTGCATTATCTCTTATAGTTTCCGAGATATGGACTATCGATAATTTACACCTTAGGCTCTGCTTCTAACTTGGGCCCAAATTGTAAAATGGTCTTATCTATTGGCGATTTCGTTCCAATTCACATTCCAAGTAATATTCGGCATGCTAATTACATTGCCGGTTGCCAAATTGCATTATCTCTTATAGTTTCCGAGATATGGACTATCGATAATTTACACCATAGGCTCTGCTTCTAACTTGGGCCCAAATTGTAAAATGGTCTTATCTATTGGCGATTTCGTTCCAATTCACATTCCAAGTAATATTCGGCATGCTAATTACATTGCCGGTTGCCAAATTGCATTATCTCTTATAGTTTCCGAGATATGGACTATCGATAATTTACACCATAGGCTCTGCTTCTAACTTGGGCCCAAATTGTAAAATGGTCTTATCTATTGGCGATTTCGTTCCAATTCACATTCCAAGTAATATTCGGCATGCTAATTACATTGCCGGTTGCCAAATTGCATTATCTCTTATAGTTTCCGAGATATGGACTATCGATAATTTACACCTTAATCTCTGCTTCTAACTTGCTCCCAAATTGTAAAATGGTCTTATCTATTGGCGATTTCGTTACAATTCACATTCCAAGTAATATTCGGCATACTAATTACATTGCCGGTTGCCAAATTGCATTATCTCTTATAGTTTCCGAGATATGGACTATCGATAATTTACACCTTAGGCTCTGCTTCTAACTTGGGCCCAAATTGTAAAATGGTCTTATCTATTGGCGATTTCGTTCCAATTCACATTCCAAGTAATATTCGGCATGCTAATTACATTGCCGGTTGCCAAATTGCATTATCTCTTATAGTTTCCGAGATATGGACTATCGATAATTTACACCTTAGGCTCTGCTTCTAACTTGGGCCCAAATTGTAAAATGGTCTTATCTATTGGCGATTTCGTTCCAATTCACATTCCAAGTAATATTCGGCATGCTAATTACATTGCCGGTTGCCAAATTGCATTATCTCTTATAGTTTCCGAGATATGGACTATCGATAATTTACACCTTAGGCTCTGCTTCTAACTTGGGCCCAAATTGTAAAATGGTCTTATCTATTGGCGATTTCGTCCCAACTCACATTCCAAGTGATATTCGGCATGCTAATTACATTGCCGGTTGCGAAATTGCATTATCTCTTATAGTTTCCGAGATATGGACTATCGATAATTTACACCTTAGGCTCTGCTTCTAACTTGGGCCCAAATTGTAAAATGGTCTTATCTATTGGCGATTTCGTTCCAATTCACATTCCAAGTAATATTCGGCATGCTAATTACATTGCCGGTTGCCAAATTGCATTATCTCTTATAGTTTCCGAGATATGGACTATCGATAATTTACACCTTAGGCTCTGCTTCTAACTTGGGCCCAAATTGTAAAATGGTCTAATCTATTGGCGATTTCGTTCCAATTCACACTCCAAGTAATATTCGGCATGCTAATTACATTGCCGGTTGCGAAATTGCATTATCTCTTATAGTTTCCGAGATATGGACTATCAATAATTTACACCTTAGGCTCTGCTTCTAACTTGGACCCAAATTGTAAAATGGTCTTATCTATTGGCGATTTCGTTCCAATTCACATTCCAAGTAATATTCGGCATGCTAATTACATTGCCGGTTGCCAAATTGCATTATCTCTTATAGTTTCCGAGATATGGACTATCGATAATTTACACCTTAGGCTCTGCTTCTAACTTGGGCCCAAATTGTAAAATGGCCTTATCTATTGGCGATTTCGTCCCAATTCACATTCCAAGTAATATTCGGCATGCTAATTACATTGCCGGTTGCGAAATTGCATTATCTCTTATAGTTTCAGAGATATGGACTATCGATAATTTACACCTTAGGCTATGCTTCTAACTTGGGCCCAAATTGTAAAATGGTCTTATCTATTGGCAATTTCGTTCCAATTCACATTCCAAGTAATATTCGGCATGCTAATTACATTGCCGGTTGCCAAATTGCATTATCTCTTATAGTTTCCGAGATATGGACTATCGATAATTTACACCTTAGGCTCTGCTTCTAACTTGGGCCCAAATTGTAAAATGGCCTTATCTATTGGCGATTTCGTCCCAATTCACATTCCAAGTAATATTCGGCATGCTAATTACATTGCCGGTTGCGAAATTGCATTATCTCTTATAGTTTCAGAGATATGGACTATCGATAATTTACACCTTAGGCTATGCTTCTAACTTGGGCCCAAATTGTAAAATGGTCTTATCTATTGGCGATTTCGTTCCAATTCACATTCCAAGTAATATTCGGCATGCTAATTACATTGCCGGTTGCCAAATTGCATTATCTCTTATAGTTTCCGAGATATGGACTATCGATAATTTACACCTTAGGCTCTGTTTCTAACTTGGGGCCAAATTGTAAAATGGTCTTATCTATTGGCGATTTCGTTCCAATTCACATTCCAAGTAATATTCGGCATGATAATTACATTGCCGGTTGCCAAATTGAATTATCTCTTATAGTTTCCGAGATATGGACTATCGATAATTTACACCTTAGGCTCTGCTTCTAACTTGGGCCCAAATTGTAAAATGGTCTTATCTATTGGCGATTTCGTTCCAATTCACATTCCAAGTAATATTCGGCATGCTAATTACATTGCCGGTTGCCAAATTGCATTATCTCTTATAGTTTCCGAGATATGGACTATCGATAATTTACACCTTAGGCTCTGCTTCTAACTTGGGCCCAAATTGTAAAATGGTCTTATCTATTGGCGATTTCGTCCCAATTCACATTCCAAGTGATATTCGGCATGCTAATTACATTGCCGGTTGCGAAATTGCATTATCTCTTATAGTTTCCGAGATATGGACTATCAATAATTTACACCTTAGGCTCTGCTTCTAACTTGGGCCCAAATTGTAAAATGGTCTTATCTATTGGCGATTTCGTTCCAATTCACATTCCAAGTAATATTCGGCATGCTAATTACATTGCCGGTTGCCAAATTGCATTATCTCTTATAGTTTCCGAGATATGGACTATCGATAATTTACACCTTAGGCTCTGCTTCTAACTTGGGCCCAAATTGTAAAATGGTCTTATCTATTGGCGATTTTGTTCCAATTCACATTCCAAGTAATATTCGGCATGCTAATTACATTGCCGGTTGCCAAATTGCATTATCTCTTATAGTTTCCGAGATATGGACTATCGATAATTTACACCATAGGCTCGGCTTCTAACTTGGGCCCAAATTGTAAAATGGTCTTATCTATTGGCGATTTCGTCCCAACTCACATTCCAAGTGATATTCGGCATGCTAATTACATTGCCGGTTGCGAAATTGCATTATCTCTTATAGTTTCCGAGATATGGACTATCGATAATTTACACCTTAGGCTCTGCTTCTAACTTGGGCCCAAATTGTAAAATGGTCTTATCTATTGGCGATTTCGTTCCAATTCACATTCCAAGTAATATTCGGCATGCTAATTACATTGCCGGTTGCCAAATTGCATTATCTCTTATAGTTTCCGAGATATGGACTATCGATAATTTACACCTTAGGCTCTGCTTCTAACTTGGGCCCAAATTGTAAAATGGTCTAATCTATTGGCGATTTCGTTCCAATTCACACTCCAAGTAATATTCGGCATGCTAATTACATTGCCGGTTGCGAAATTGCATTATCTCTTATAGTTTCCGAGATATGGACTATCAATAATTTACACCTTAGGCTCTGCTTCTAACTTGGACCCAAATTGTAAAATGGTCTTATCTATTGGCGATTTCGTTCCAATTCACATTTCAAGTAATATTCGGCATGCTAATTACATTGCCGGTTGCCAAATTGCATTATCTCTTATAGTTTCCGAGATATGGACTATCGATAATTTACACCTTAGGCTCTGCTTCTAACTTGGGCCCAAATTGTAAAATGGCCTTATCTATTGGCGATTTCGTCCCAATTCACATTCCAAGTAATATTCGGCATGCTAATTACATTGCCGGTTGCGAAATTGCATTATCTCTTATAGTTTCAGAGATATGGACTATCGATAATTTACACCTTAGGCTATGCTTCTAACTTGGGCCCAAATTGTAAAATGGTCTTATCTATTGGCAATTTCGTTCCAATTCACATTCCAAGTAATATTCGGCATGCTAATTACATTGCCGGTTGCCAAATTGCATTATCTCTTATAGTTTCCGAGATATGGACTATCGATAATTTACACCTTAGGCTCTGCTTCTAACTTGGGCCCAAATTGTAAAATGGACTTATCTATTGGCGATTTCGTTCCAATTCACATTCCAAGTAATATTCGGCATGCTAATTACATTGCCGGTTGCCAAATTGCATTATCTCTTATAGTTTCCGAGATATGGACTATCGATAATTTACACCTTAGGCTCTGCTTCTAACTTGGGCCCAAATTGTAAAATGGTCTTATCTATTGGCGATTTCGTTCCAATTCACATTCCAAGTAATATTCGGCATGCTAATTACATTGCCGGTTGCCAAATTGCATTATCTCTTATAGTTTCCGAGATATGGACTATCGATAATTTACACCATAGGCTCTGCTTCTAACTTGGGCCCAAATTGTAAAATGGTCTTATCTATTGGCGATTTCGTTCCAATTCACATTCCAAGTAATATTCGGCATGCTAATTACATTGCCGGTTGCCAAATTGCATTATCTCTTATAGTTTCCGAGATATGGACTATCGATAATTTACACCATAGGCTCTGCTTCTAACTTGGGCCCAAATTGTAAAATGGTCTTATCTATTGGCGATTTCGTTCCAATTCACATTCCAAGTAATATTCGGCATGCTAATTACATTGCCGGTTGCCAAATTGCATTATCTCTTATAGTTTCCGAGATATGGACTATCGATAATTTACACCTTAATCTCTGCTTCTAACTTGCTCCCAAATTGTAAAATGGTCTTATCTATTGGCGATTTCGTTACAATTCACATTCCAAGTAATATTCGGCATACTAATTACATTGCCGGTTGCCAAATTGCATTATCTCTTATAGTTTCCGAGATATGGACTATCGATAATTTACACCTTAGGCTCTGCTTCTAACTTGGGCCCAAATTGTAAAATGGTCTTATCTATTGGCGATTTCGTTCCAATTCACATTCCAAGTAATATTCGGCATGCTAATTACATTGCCGGTTGCCAAATTGCATTATCTCTTATAGTTTCCGAGATATGGACTATCGATAATTTACACCTTAGGCTCTGCTTCTAACTTGGGCCCAAATTGTAAAATGGTCTTATCTATTGGCGATTTCGTTCCAATTCACATTCCAAGTAATATTCGGCATGCTAATTACATTGCCGGTTGCCAAATTGCATTATCTCTTATAGTTTCCGAGATATGGACTATCGATAATTTACACCTTAGGCTCTGTTTCTAACTTGGGGCCAAATTGTAAAATGGTCTTATCTATTGGCGATTTCGTTCCAATTCACATTCCAAGTAATATTCGGCATGATAATTACATTGCCGGTTGCCAAATTGAATTATCTCTTATAGTTTCCGAGATATGGACTATCGATAATTTACACCTTAGGCTCTGCTTCTAACTTGGGCCCAAATTGTAAAATGGTCTTATCTATTGGCGATTTCGTTCCAATTCACATTCCAAGTAATATTCGGCATGCTAATTACATTGCCGGTTGCCAAATTGCATTATCTCTTATAGTTTCCGAGATATGGACTATCGATAATTTACACCTTAGGCTCTGCTTCTAACTTGGGCCCAAATTGTAAAATGGTCTTATCTATTGGCGATTTCGTCCCAATTCACATTCCAAGTGATATTCGGCATGCTAATTACATTGCCGGTTGCGAAATTGCATTATCTCTTATAGTTTCCGAGATATGGACTATCAATAATTTACACCTTAGGCTCTGCTTCTAACTTGGGCCCAAATTGTAAAATGGTCTTATCTATTGGCGATTTCGTTCCAATTCACATTCCAAGTAATATTCGGCATGCTAATTACATTGCCGGTTGCCAAATTGCATTATCTCTTATAGTTTCCGAGATATGGACTATCGATAATTTACACCTTAGGCTCTGCTTCTAACTTGGGCCCAAATTGTAAAATGGTCTTATCTATTGGCGATTTTGTTCCAATTCACATTCCAAGTAATATTCGGCATGCTAATTACATTGCCGGTTGCCAAATTGCATTATCTCTTATAGTTTCCGAGATATGGACTATCGATAATTTACACCATAGGCTCGGCTTCTAACTTGGGCCCAAATTGTAAAATGGTCTTATCTATTGGCGATTTCGTCCCAACTCACATTCCAAGTGATATTCGGCATGCTAATTACATTGCCGGTTGCGAAATTGCATTATCTCTTATAGTTTCCGAGATATGGACTATCGATAATTTACACCTTAGGCTCTGCTTCTAACTTGGGCCCAAATTGTAAAATGGTCTTATCTATTGGCGATTTCGTTCCAATTCACATTCCAAGTAATATTCGGCATGCTAATTACATTGCCGGTTGCCAAATTGCATTATCTCTTATAGTTTCCGAGATATGGACTATCGATAATTTACACCTTAGGCTCTGCTTCTAACTTGGGCCCAAATTGTAAAATGGTCTAATCTATTGGCGATTTCGTTCCAATTCACACTCCAAGTAATATTCGGCATGCTAATTACATTGCCGGTTGCGAAATTGCATTATCTCTTATAGTTTCCGAGATATGGACTATCAATAATTTACACCTTAGGCTCTGCTTCTAACTTGGACCCAAATTGTAAAATGGTCTTATCTATTGGCGATTTCGTTCCAATTCACATTCCAAGTAATATTCGGCATGCTAATTACATTGCCGGTTGCCAAATTGCATTATCTCTTATAGTTTCCGAGATATGGACTATCGATAATTTACACCTTAGGCTCTGCTTCTAACTTGGGCCCAAATTGTAAAATGGCCTTATCTATTGGCGATTTCGTCCCAATTCACATTCCAAGTAATATTCGGCATGCTAATTACATTGCCGGTTGCGAAATTGCATTATCTCTTATAGTTTCAGAGATATGGACTATCGATAATTTACACCTTAGGCTATGCTTCTAACTTGGGCCCAAATTGTAAAATGGTCTTATCTATTGGCAATTTCGTTCCAATTCACATTCCAAGTAATATTCGGCATGCTAATTACATTGCCGGTTGCCAAATTGCATTATCTCTTATAGTTTCCGAGATATGGACTATCGATAATTTACACCTTAGGCTCTGCTTCTAACTTGGGCCCAAATTGTAAAATGGACTTATCTATTGGCGATTTCGTTCCAATTCACATTCCAAGTAATATTCGGCATGCTAATTACATTGCCGGTTGCCAAATTGCATTATCTCTTATAGTTTCCGAGATATGGACTATCGATAATTTACACCTTAGGCTCTGCTTCTAACTTGGGCCCAAATTGTAAAATGGTCTTCTCTATTGGCGATTTCGTTCCAATTCACATTCCAAATAATATTCGGCATGCTAATTACATTGCCGGTTGCCAAATTGCATTATCTCTTATAGTTTCCGAGATATGGACTATCGATAATTTACACCATAGGCTCTGCTTCTAACTTGGGCCCAAATTGTAAAATGGTCTTATCTATTGGCGATTTCGTTCCAATTCACATTCCAAGTAATATTCGGCATGCTAATTACATTGCCGGTTGCCAAATTGCATTATCTCTTATAGTTTCCGAGATATGGACTATCGATAATTTACACCTTAGGCTCTGCTTCTAACTTGGGCCCAAATTGTAAAATGGTCTTATCTATTGGCGATTTCGTTCCAATTCACATTCCAAGTTATATTCGGCATGCTAATTACATTGCCGGTTGCCAAATTGCATTATCTCTTATAGTTTCCGAGATATGGACTATCGATAATTTACACCTTAGGCTCTGCTTCTAACTTGGGCCCAAATTGTAAAATGGTCTTATCTATTGGCGATTTCGTTCCAATTCACATTCCAAGTAATATTCGGCATGCTAATTACATTGCCGGTTGCCAAATTGCATTATCTCTTATAGTTTCCGAGATATGGACTATCGATAATTTACACCTTAGGCTCTGCTTCTAACTTGGGCCCAAATTGTAAAATGGTCTTATCTATTGGCGATTTCGTTCCAATTCACATTCCAAGTAATATTCGGCATGCTAATTACATTGCCGGTTGCCAAATTGCATTATCTCTTATAGTTTCCGAGATATGGACTATCGATAATTTACACCTTAGGCTCTGCTTCTAACTTGGGCTCAAATTGTAAAATGGACTTATCTATTGGCGATTTCGTTCCAATTCACACTCCAAGTAATATTCGGCATGCTAATTACATTGCCGGTTGCGAAATTGCATTATCTCTTATAGTTTCCGAGATATGGACTATCAATAATTTACACCTTAGGCTCTGCTTCTAACTTGGGCCCAAATTGTAAAATGGTCTTATCTATTGGCGATTTCGTTCCAATTCACATTCCAAGTAATATTCGGCATGCTAATTACATTGCCGGTTGCCAAATTGCATTATCTCTTATAGTTTCCGAGATATGGACTATCGATAATTTACACCTTAGGCTCTGCTTCTAACTTGGGCCCAAATTGTAAAATGGCCTTATCTATTGGCGATTTCGTCCCAATTCACATTCCAAGTAATATTCGGCATGCTAATTACATTGCCGGTTGCGAAATTGCATTATCTCTTATAGTTTCAGAGATATGGACTATCGATAATTTACACCTTAGGCTCTGCTTCTAACTTGGGCCCAAATTGTAAAATGGTCTTATCTATTGGCAATTTCGTTCCAATTCACATTCCAAGTAATATTCGGCATGCTAATTACATTGCCGGTTGCCAAATTGCATTATCTCTTATAGTTTCAGAGATATGGACTATCGATAATTTACACCTTAGGCTCTGCTTCTAACTTGGGCCCAAATTGTAAAATGGTCTTATCTCTTGGCGATTTCGTTCCAATTCACATTCCAAGTAATATTCGGCATGCTAATTACATTGCCGGTTGCCAAATTGCATTATCTCTTATAGTTTCCGAGATATGGACTATCGATAATTTACACCTTAGGCTCTGCTTCTAACTTGGGCCCAAATTGTAAAATGGTCTTATCTATTGGTGATTTCGTTCCAATTCACATTCCAAGTAATATTCGGCATGCTAATTACATTGCCGGTTGCCAAATTGCATTATCTCTTATAGTTTCCGAGATTTGGACTATCGATAATTTACACCTTAGGCTCTGCTTCTAACTTGGGCCCAAATTGTAAAATGGCCTTATCTATTGGCGATTTCGTCCCAATTCACATTCCAAGTAATATTCGACATGCTAATTACATTGCCGGTTGCGAAATTGCATTATCTCTTATAGTTTCCGAGATATGGACTATCGATAATTTACACCTTAGGCTCTGCTTCTAACTTGGGCCCAAATTGTAAAATGGTCTTATCTATTGGTGATTTCGTTCCAATTCACATTCCAAGTAATATTCGGCATGCTAATTACATTGCCGGTTGCCAAATTGCATTATCTCTTATAGTTTCCGAGATATGGACTATCGATAATTTACACCTTAGGCTCTGCTTCTAACTTGGGCCCAAATTGTAAAATGGCCTTATCTATTGGCGATTTCGTCCCAATTCACATTCCAAGTAATATTCGACATGCTAATTACATTGCCGGTTGCGAAATTGCATTATCTCTTATAGTTTCCGAGATATGGACTATCGATAATTTACACCTTAGGCTCTGCTTCTAACTTGGGCCCAAATTGTAAAATGGTCTTATCTATTGGTGATTTCGTTCCAATTCACATTCCAAGTAATATTCGGCATGCTAATTACATTGCCGGTTGCCAAATTGCATTATCTCTTATAGTTTCCGAGATTTGGACTATCGATAATTTACACCTTAGGCTCTGCTTCTAACTTGGGCCCAAATTGTAAAATGGCCTTATCTATTGGCGATTTCGTCCCAATTCACATTCCAAGTAATATTCGACATGCTAATTACATTGCCGGTTGCGAAATTGCATTATCTCTTATAGTTTCCGAGATATGGACTATCGATAATTTACACTTTAGGCTCTGCTTCTAACTTGGGCCCAAAGTGTAAAATGGACTTACCTATTGGCGATTTCGTTCCAATTCACATTCCAAGTAGTATTCGGCATGCTAATTACATTGCCGGTTGCCAAATTGCATTATCTCTTATAGTTTCCGAGATATGGACTATCGATAATTTACACCTTAGGCTCTGCTTCTAACTTGGGCTCAAATTGTAAAATGGACTTATCTATTGGCGATTTCGTTCCAATTCACACTCCAAGTAATATTCGGCATGCTAATTACATTGCCGGTTGCGAAATTGCATTATCTCTTATAGTTTCCGAGATATGGACTATCAATAATTTACACCTTAGGCTCTGCTTCTAACTTGGGCCCAAATTGTAAAATGGTCTTATCTATTGGCGATTTCGTTCCAATTCACATTCCAAGTAATATTCGGCATGCTAATTACATTGCCGGTTGCCAAATTGCATTATCTCTTATAGTTTCCGAGATATGGACTATCGATAATTTACACCTTAGGCTCTGCTTCTAACTTGGGCCCAAATTGTAAAATGGCCTTATCTATTGGCGATTTCGTCCCAATTCACATTCCAAGTAATATTCGGCATGCTAATTACATTGCCGGTTGCGAAATTGCATTATCTCTTATAGTTTCAGAGATATGGACTATCGATAATTTACACCTTAGGCTCTGCTTCTAACTTGGGCCCAAATTGTAAAATGGTCTTATCTATTGGCAATTTCGTTCCAATTCACATTCCAAGTAATATTCGGCATGCTAATTACATTGCCGGTTGCCAAATTGCATTATCTCTTATAGTTTCAGAGATATGGACTATCGATAATTTACACCTTAGGCTCTGCTTCTAACTTGGGCCCAAATTGTAAAATGGTCTTATCTCTTGGCGATTTCGTTCCAATTCACATTCCAAGTAATATTCGGCATGCTAATTACATTGCCGGTTGCCAAATTGCATTATCTCTTATAGTTTCCGAGATATGGACTATCGATAATTTACACCTTAGGCTCTGCTTCTAACTTGGGCCCAAATTGTAAAATGGTCTTATCTATTGGTGATTTCGTTCCAATTCACATTCCAAGTAATATTCGGCATGCTAATTACATTGCCGGTTGCCAAATTGCATTATCTCTTATAGTTTCCGAGATTTGGACTATCGATAATTTACACCTTAGGCTCTGCTTCTAACTTGGGCCCAAATTGTAAAATGGCCTTATCTATTGGCGATTTCGTCCCAATTCACATTCCAAGTAATATTCGACATGCTAATTACATTGCCGGTTGCGAAATTGCATTATCTCTTATAGTTTCCGAGATATGGACTATCGATAATTTACACCTTAGGCTCTGCTTCTAACTTGGGCCCAAATTGTAAAATGGTCTTATCTATTGGTGATTTCGTTCCAATTCACATTCCAAGTAATATTCGGCATGCTAATTACATTGCCGGTTGCCAAATTGCATTATCTCTTATAGTTTCCGAGATATGGACTATCGATAATTTACACCTTAGGCTCTGCTTCTAACTTGGGCCCAAATTGTAAAATGGCCTTATCTATTGGCGATTTCGTCCCAATTCACATTCCAAGTAATATTCGACATGCTAATTACATTGCCGGTTGCGAAATTGCATTATCTCTTATAGTTTCCGAGATATGGACTATCGATAATTTACACCTTAGGCTCTGCTTCTAACTTGGGCCCAAATTGTAAAATGGTCTTATCTATTGGTGATTTCGTTCCAATTCACATTCCAAGTAATATTCGGCATGCTAATTACATTGCCGGTTGCCAAATTGCATTATCTCTTATAGTTTCCGAGATTTGGACTATCGATAATTTACACCTTAGGCTCTGCTTCTAACTTGGGCCCAAATTGTAAAATGGCCTTATCTATTGGCGATTTCGTCCCAATTCACATTCCAAGTAATATTCGACATGCTAATTACATTGCCGGTTGCGAAATTGCATTATCTCTTATAGTTTCCGAGATATGGACTATCGATAATTTACACTTTAGGCTCTGCTTCTAACTTGGGCCCAAAGTGTAAAATGGACTTACCTATTGGCGATTTCGTTCCAATTCACATTCCAAGTAGTATTCGGCATGCTAATTACATTGCCGGTTGCCAAATTGCATTATATTATAGTTTCCGAGATATGGACTATCGATAATTTACACCTTAGGCTCTGCTTCTAACTTGGGCCCAAATTGTAAAATGGTCTTATCTATTGGCGATTTCGTTCCAATTCACATTCCAAGTAATATTCGGCATGCTAATTACATTGCCGGTTGCCAAATTGCATTATCTCTTATAGTTTCCGAGATATGGACTATCGATAATTTACACCTTAGGCTCTGCTTCTAACTTGGGCCCAAATTGTAAAATGGACTTATCTATTGGCGATTTCGTTCCAATTCACACTCCAAGTAATATTCGGCATGCTAATTACATTGCCGGTTGCGAAATTGCATTATCTCTTATAGTTTCCGAGATATGGACTATCAATAATTTACACCTTAGGCTCTGCTTCTAACTTGGGCCCAAATTGTAAAATGGTCTTATCTATTGGCGATTTCGTTCCAATTCACATTCCAAGTAATATTCGGCATGCTAATTACATTGCCGGTTGCCAAATTGCATTATCTCTTATAGTTTCCGAGATATGGACTATCGATAATTTACACCTTAGGCTCTGCTTCTAACTTGGGCCCAAATTGTAAAATGGTCTTATCTATTGGCGATTTCGTTCCAATTCACACTCCAAGTAATATTCGGCATGCTAATTACATTGCCGGTTGCGAAATTGCATTATCTCTTATAGTTTCCGAGATATGGACTATCAATAATTTACACCTTAGGCTCTGCTTCTAACTTGGACCCAAATTGTAAAATGGCCTTATCTATTGGCGATTTCGTCCCAATTCACATTCCAAGTAATATTCGGCATGCTAATTACATTGCCGGTTGCCAAATTGCATTATCTCTTATAGTTTCAGAGATATGGACTATCGATAATTTACACCTTAGGCTCTGCTTCTAACTTGGGCCCAAATTGTAAAATGGTCTTATCTATTGGCGATTTCGTTCCAATTCACATTCCAAGTAATATTCGGCATGCTAATTACATTGCCGGTTGCCAAATTGCATTATCTCTTATAGTTTCCGAGATATGGACTATCGATAATTTACACCTTAGGCTCTGCTTCTAACTTGGGCCCAAATTGTAAAATGGCCTTATCTATTGGCGATTTCGTCCCAATTCACATTCAAAGTAATACTCGGCATGCTAATTACATTGCCGGTTGCCAAATTGCATTATCTCTTATAGTTTCCGAGATATGGACTATCGATAATTTACACCTTAGGCTCTGCTTCTAACTTGGGCCCAAATTGTAAAATGGCCTTATCTATTGGCGATTTCGTCCCAATTCACATTCAAAGTAATACTCGGCATGCTAATTACATTGCCGGTTGCCAAATTGCATTATCTCTTATAGTTTCCGAGATATGGACTATCGATAATTTACACCTTAGGCTCTGCTTCTAACTTGGGCTCAAATTGTAAAATGGACTTATCTATTGGCGATTTCGTTCCAATTCACACTCCAAGTAATATTCGGCATGCTAATTACATTGCCGGTTGCGAAATTGCATTATCTCTTATAGTTTCCGAGATATGGACTATCAATAATTTACACCTTAGGCTCTGCTTCTAACTTGGGCCCAAATTGTAAAATGGTCTTATCTATTGGCGATTTCGTTCCAATTCACATTCCAAGTAATATTCGGCATGCTAATTACATTGCCGGTTGCCAAATTGCATTATCTCTTATAGTTTCCGAGATATGGACTATCGATAATTTACACCTTAGGCTCTGCTTCTAACTTGGGCCCAAATTGTAAAATGGCCTTATCTATTGGCGATTTCGTCCCAATTCACATTCAAAGTAATACTCGGCATGCTAATTACATTGCCGGTTGCCAAATTGCATTATCTCTTATAGTTTCCGAGATATGGACTATCGATAATTTACACCTTAGGCTCTGCTTCTAACTTGGGCCCAAATTGTAAAATGGTCTTATCTATTGGCAATTTCGTTCCAATTCACATTCCAAGTAATATTCGGCATGCTAATTACATTGCCGGTTGCCAAATTGCATTATCTCCTATAGTTTCAGAGATATGGACTATCGATAATTTACAATTTAGGCTCTGCTTCTAACTTGGGCCCAAATTGTAAAATGGTCTTATCTCTTGGCGATTTCGTTCCAATTCACATTCCAACTAATATTCGGCATGCTAATTACATTGCCGGTTGCCAAATTGCATTATCTCTTATAGTTTCCGAGATATGGACTATCGATAATTTACACCTTAGGCTCTGCTTCTAACTTGGGCCCAAATTGTAAAATGGCCTTATCTATTGGCGATTTCGTCCCAATTTACATTCCAAGTAATATTCGACATGCTAATTACATTGCCGGTTGCAAAATTGCATTATCTCTTATAGTTTAAGAGATATGGACTATCGATAATTTACACCTTAGGCTCTGCTTCTAACTTGGGCCCAAATTGTAAAATGGTCTTATCTATTGGCAATTTCGTTCCAATTCACATTCCAAGTAATATTCGGCATGCTAATTACATTGCCGGTTGCCAAATTGCATTATCTCTTATAGTTTCCGAGATATGGACTATCGATAATTTACACCTTAGGCTCTGCTTCTAACTTGGACCCAAATTGTAAAATGGTCTTATCTATTGGTGATTTCGTTCCAATTCACGTTCCAAGTAATATTCGGCATGCTAATTACATTGCCGGTTGCCAAATTGCATTATCTCTTATAGTTTCCGAGATATGGACTATCGATAATTTACACCTTAGGCTCTGCTTCTAACTTGGGCCCAAATTGTAAAATGGCCTTATCTATTGGCGATTTCGTCCCAATTCATATTCCAAGTAATATTCGACATGCTAATTACATTGCCGGTTGCGAAATTGCATTATCTCTTATAGTTTCAGAGATATGGACTATCGATAATTTACACCTTAGGCTCTGCTTCTAACTTGGGCCCAAATTGTAAAATGGTCTTATCTATTGGCAATTTCGTTCCAATTCACATTCCAAGTAATATTCGGCATGCTAATTACATTGCCGGTTGCCAAATTGCATTATCTCTTATAGTTTCCGAGATATGGACTATCGATAATTTACACCTTAGGCTCTGCTTCTAACTTGGGCCCAAATTGTAAAATGGTCTTATCTATTGGCGATTTCGTTCCAATTCACATTCCAAGTAATATTCGGCATGATAATTACATTGCCGGTTGCCAAATTGAATTATCTCTTATAGTTTCCGAGATATGGACTATCGATAATTTACACCTTAGGCTCTGCTTCTAACTTGGGCCCAAATTGTAAAATGGTCTTACCTATTGGCGATTTCGTTCCAATTCACATTCCATGTAGTATTCGGCATGCTAATTACATTGCCGGTTGCCAAATTGCATTATCTCTTATAGTTTCCGAGATATGGACTATCGATAATTTACACCTTAGGCTCTGCTTCTAACTTGGGCCCAAATTGTAAAATGGTCTTATCTATTGGCGATTTCGTTCCAATTCACATTCCAAGTAATATTCGGCATGCTAATTACATTGCCGGTTGCCAAATTGCATTATCTATTATGGTTTCCGAGATATGGACTATCGATAATTTACACCTTAGGCTCTGCTTCTAACTTGGGCCCAAATTGTAAAATGGTCTTATCTATTGGCGATTTCGTCCCAATTCACATTCCAAGTGATATTCGGCATGCTAATTACATTGCCGGTTGCGAAATTGCATTATCTCTTATAGTTTCCGAGATATGGACTATCGATAATTTACACCATAGGCTCGGCTTCTAACTTGGGCCCAAATTGTAAAATGGTCTTATCTATTGGCGATTTCGTTCCAATTCACATTCCAAGTAATATTCGGCATGCTAATTACATTGCCGGTTGCGAAATTGCATTATCTCTTATAGTTTCAGAGATATGGACTATCGATAATTTACACCTTAGGCTATGCTTCTAACTTGGGCCCAAATTGTAAAATGGTCTTATCTATTGGCAATTTCGTTCCAATTCACATTCCAAGTAATATTCGGCATGCTAATTACATTGCCGGTTGCCAAATTGCATTATCTCTTATAGTTTCCGAGATATGGACTATCGATAATTTACACCTTAGGCTCTGCTTCTAACTTGGGCCCAAATTGTAAAATGGACTTATCTATTGGCGATTTCGTTCCAATTCACATTCCAAGTAATATTCGGCATGCTAATTACATTGCCGGTTGCCAAATTGCATTATCTCTTATAGTTTCCGAGATATGGACTATCGATAATTTACACCTTAGGCTCTGCTTCTAACTTGGGCCCAAATTGTAAAATGGTCTTCTCTATTGGCGATTTCGTTCCAATTCACATTCCAAGTAATATTCGGCATGCTAATAACATTGCCGGTTGCCAAATTGCATTATCTCTTATAGTTTCCGAGATATGGACTATCGATAATTTACACCATAGGCTCTGCTTCTAACTTGGGCCCAAATTGTAAAATGGTCTTATCTATTGGCGATTTCGTTCCAATTCACATTCCAAGTAATATTCGGCATGCTAATTACATTGCCGGTTGCCAAATTGCATTATCTCTTATAGTTTCCGAGATATGGACTATCGATAATTTACACCTTAGGCTCTGCTTCTAACTTGGGCCCAAATTGTAAAATGGTCTTATCTATTGGCGATTTCGTTCCAATTCACATTCCAAGTTATATTCGGCATGCTAATTACATTGCCGGTTGCCAAATTGCATTATCTCTTATAGTTTCCGAGATATGGACTATCGATAATTTACACCTTAGGCTCTGCTTCTAACTTGGGCCCAAATTGTAAAATGGTCTTATCTATTGGCGATTTCGTTCCAATTCACATTCCAAGTAATATTCGGCATGCTAATTACATTGCCGGTTGCCAAATTGCATTATCTCTTATAGTTTCCGAGATATGGACTATCGATAATTTACACCTTAGGCTCTGCTTCTAACTTGGGCCCAAATTGTAAAATGGTCTTATCTATTGGCGATTTCGTTCCAATTCACATTCCAAGTAATATTCGGCATGCTAATTACATTGCCGGTTGCCAAATTGCATTATCTCTTATAGTTTCCGAGATATGGACTATCGATAATTTACACCTTAGGCTCTGCTTCTAACTTGGGCTCAAATTGTAAAATGGACTTATCTATTGGCGATTTCGTTCCAATTCACACTCCAAGTAATATTCGGCATGCTAATTACATTGCCGGTTGCGAAATTGCATTATCTCTTATAGTTTCCGAGATATGGACTATCAATAATTTACACCTTAGGCTCTGCTTCTAACTTGGGCCCAAATTGTAAAATGGTCTTATCTATTGGCGATTTCGTCCCAATTTACATTCCAAGTAATATTCGACATGCTAATTACATTGCCGGTTGCAAAATTGCATTATCTCTTATAGTTTAAGAGATATGGACTATCGATAATTTACACCTTAGGCTCTGCTTCTAACTTGGGCCCAAATTGTAAAATGGTCTTATCTATTGGCAATTTCGTTCCAATTCACATTCCAAGTAATATTCGGCATGCTAATTACATTGCCGGTTGCCAAATTGCATTATCTCTTATAGTTTCCGAGATATGGACTATCGATAATTTACACCTTAGGCTCTGCTTCTAACTTGGACCCAAATTGTAAAATGGTCTTATCTATTGGTGATTTCGTTCCAATTCACGTTCCAAGTAATATTCGGCATGCTAATTACATTGCCGGTTGCCAAATTGCATTATCTCTTATAGTTTCCGAGATATGGACTATCGATAATTTACACCTTAGGCTCTGCTTCTAACTTGGGCCCAAATTGTAAAATGGCCTTATCTATTGGCGATTTCGTCCCAATTCATATTCCAAGTAATATTCGACATGCTAATTACATTGCCGGTTGCGAAATTGCATTATCTCTTATAGTTTCAGAGATATGGACTATCGATAATTTACACCTTAGGCTCTGCTTCTAACTTGGGCCCAAATTGTAAAATGGTCTTATCTATTGGCAATTTCGTTCCAATTCACATTCCAAGTAATATTCGGCATGCTAATTACATTGCCGGTTGCCAAATTGCATTATCTCTTATAGTTTCCGAGATATGGACTATCGATAATTTACACCTTAGGCTCTGCTTCTAACTTGGGCCCAAATTGTAAAATGGTCTTATCTATTGGCGATTTCGTTCCAATTCACATTCCAAGTAATATTCGGCATGATAATTACATTGCCGGTTGCCAAATTGAATTATCTCTTATAGTTTCCGAGATATGGACTATCGATAATTTACACCTTAGGCTCTGCTTCTAACTTGGGCCCAAATTGTAAAATGGTCTTACCTATTGGCGATTTCGTTCCAATTCACATTCCATGTAGTATTCGGCATGCTAATTACATTGCCGGTTGCCAAATTGCATTATCTCTTATAGTTTCCGAGATATGGACTATCGATAATTTACACCTTAGGCTCTGCTTCTAACTTGGGCGCAAATTGTAAAATGGTCTTATCTATTGGCGATTTCGTTCCAATTCACATTCCAAGTAATATTCGGCATGCTAATTACATTGCCGGTTGCCAAATTGCATTATCTCTTATGGTTTCCGAGATATGGACTATCGATAATTTACACCTTAGGCTCTGCTTCTAACTTGGGCCCAAATTGTAAAATGGTCTTATCTATTGGCGATTTCGTCCCAATTCACATTCCAAGTGATATTCGGCATGCTAATTACATTGCCGGTTGCGAAATTGCATTATCTCTTATAGTTTCCGAGATATGGACTATCGATAATTTACACCATAGGCTCGGCTTCTAACTTGGGCCCAAATTGTAAAATGGTCTTATCTATTGGCGATTTCGTTCCAATTCACATTCCAAGTAATATTCGGCATGCTAATTACATTGCCGGTTGCGAAATTGCATTATCTCTTATAGTTTCAGAGATATGGACTATCGATAATTTACACCTTAGGCTATGCTTCTAACTTGGGCCCAAATTGTAAAATGGTCTTATCTATTGGCAATTTCGTTCCAATTCACATTCCAAGTAATATTCGGCATGCTAATTACATTGCCGGTTGCCAAATTGCATTATCTCTTATAGTTTCCGAGATATGGACTATCGATAATTTACACCTTAGGCTCTGCTTCTAACTTGGGCCCAAATTGTAAAATGGACTTATCTATTGGCGATTTCGTTCCAATTCACATTCCAAGTAATATTCGGCATGCTAATTACATTGCCGGTTGCCAAATTGCATTATCTCTTATAGTTTCCGAGATATGGACTATCGATAATTTACACCTTAGGCTCTGCTTCTAACTTGGGCCCAAATTGTAAAATGGTCTTCTCTATTGGCGATTTCGTTCCAATTCACATTCCAAGTAATATTCGGCATGCTAATAACATTGCCGGTTGCCAAATTGCATTATCTCTTATAGTTTCCGAGATATGGACTATCGATAATTTACACCATAGGCTCTGCTTCTAACTTGGGCCCAAATTGTAAAATGGTCTTATCTATTGGCGATTTCGTTCCAATTCACATTCCAAGTAATATTCGGCATGCTAATTACATTGCCGGTTGCCAAATTGCATTATCTCTTATAGTTTCCGAGATATGGACTATCGATAATTTACACCTTAGGCTCTGCTTCTAACTTGGGCCCAAATTGTAAAATGGTCTTATCTATTGGCGATTTCGTTCCAATTCACATTCCAAGTTATATTCGGCATGCTAATTACATTGCCGGTTGCCAAATTGCATTATCTCTTATAGTTTCCGAGATATGGACTATCGATAATTTACACCTTAGGCTCTGCTTCTAACTTGGGCCCAAATTGTAAAATGGTCTTATCTATTGGCGATTTCGTTCCAATTCACATTCCAAGTAATATTCGGCATGCTAATTACATTGCCGGTTGCCAAATTGCATTATCTCTTATAGTTTCCGAGATATGGACTATCGATAATTTACACCTTAGGCTCTGCTTCTAACTTGGGCCCAAATTGTAAAATGGTCTTATCTATTGGCGATTTCGTTCCAATTCACATTCCAAGTAATATTCGGCATGCTAATTACATTGCCGGTTGCCAAATTGCATTATCTCTTATAGTTTCCGAGATATGGACTATCGATAATTTACACCTAAGGCTCTGCTTCTAACTTGGGCTCAAATTGTAAAATGGACTTATCTATTGGCGATTTCGTTCCAATTCACACTCCAAGTAATATTCGGCATGCTAATTACATTGCCGGTTGCGAAATTGCATTATCTCTTATAGTTTCCGAGATATGGACTATCAATAATTTACACCTTAGGCTCTGCTTCTAACTTGGGCCCAAATTGTAAAATGGTCTTATCTATTGGCGATTTCGTTCCAATTCACATTCCAAGTAATATTCGGCATGCTAATTACATTGCCGGTTGCCAAATTGCATTATCTCTTATAGTTTCCGAGATATGGACTATCGATAATTTACACCTTAGGCTCTGCTTCTAACTTGGGCCCAAATTGTAAAATGGCCTTATCTATTGGCGATTTCGTCCCAATTCACATTCCAAGTAATATTCGGCATGCTAATTACATTGCCGGTTGCGAAATTGCATTATCTCTTATAGTTTCAGAGATATGGACTATCGATAATTTACACCTTAGGCTCTGCTTCTAACTTGGGCCCAAATTGTAAAATGGTCTTATCTATTGGCAATTTCGTTCCAATTCACATTCCAAGTAATATTCGGCATGCTAATTACATTGCCGGTTGCCAAATTGCATTATCTCTTATAGTTTCAGAGATATGGACTATCGATAATTTACACCTTAGGCTCTGCTTCTAACTTGGGCCCAAATTGTAAAATGGTCTTATCTCTTGGCGATTTCGTTCCAATTCACATTCCAAGTAATATTCGGCATGCTAATTACATTGCCGGTTGCCAAATTGCATTATCTCTTATAGTTTCCGAGATATGGACTATCGATAATTTACACCTTAGGCTCTGCTTCTAACTTGGGCCCAAATTGTAAAATGGTCTTATCTATTGGTGATTTCGTTCCAATTCACATTCCAAGTAATATTCGGCATGCTAATTACATTGCCGGTTGCCAAATTGCATTATCTCTTATAGTTTCCGAGATTTGGACTATCGATAATTTACACCTTAGGCTCTGCTTCTAACTTGGGCCCAAATTGTAAAATGGCCTTATCTATTGGCGATTTCGTCCCAATTCACATTCCAAGTAATATTCGACATGCTAATTACATTGCCGGTTGCGAAATTGCATTATCTCTTATAGTTTCCGAGATATGGACTATCGATAATTTACACCTTAGGCTCTGCTTCTAACTTGGGCCCAAATTGTAAAATGGTCTTATCTATTGGTGATTTCGTTCCAATTCACATTCCAAGTAATATTCGGCATGCTAATTACATTGCCGGTTGCCAAATTGCATTATCTCTTATAGTTTCCGAGATATGGACTATCGATAATTTACACCTTAGGCTCTGCTTCTAACTTGGGCCCAAATTGTAAAATGGCCTTATCTATTGGCGATTTCGTCCCAATTCACATTCCAAGTAATATTCGACATGCTAATTACATTGCCGGTTGCGAAATTGCATTATCTCTTATAGTTTCCGAGATATGGACTATCGATAATTTACACCTTAGGCTCTGCTTCTAACTTGGGCCCAAAGTGTAAAATGGACTTACCTATTGGCGATTTCGTTCCAATTCACATTCCAAGTAGTATTCGGCATGCTAATTACATTGCCGGTTGCCAAATTGCATTATCTCTTATAGTTTCCGAGATATGGACTATCGATAATTTACACCTTAGGCTCTGCTTCTAACTTGGGCCCAAATTGTAAAATGGTCTTATCTATTGGCGATTTCGTTCCAATTCACATTCCAAGTAATATTCGGCATGCTAATTACATTGCCGGTTGCCAAATTGCATTATCTCTTATAGTTTCCGAGATATGGACTATCGATAATTTACACCTTAGGCTCTGCTTCTAACTTGGGCCCAAATTGTAAAATGGACTTATCTATTGGCGATTTCGTTCCAATTCACACTCCAAGTAATATTCGGCATGCTAATTACATTGCCGGTTGCGAAATTGCATTATCTCTTATAGTTTCCGAGATATGGACTATCAATAATTTACACCTTAGGCTCTGCTTCTAACTTGGGCCCAAATTGTAAAATGGTCTTATCTATTGGCGATTTCGTTCCAATTCACATTCCAAGTAATATTCGGCATGCTAATTACATTGCCGGTTGCCAAATTGCATTATCTCTTATAGTTTCCGAGATATGGACTATCGATAATTTACACCTTAGGCTCTGCTTCTAACTTGGGCCCAAATTGTAAAATGGTCTTATCTATTGGCGATTTCGTTCCAATTCACACTCCAAGTAATATTCGGCATGCTAATTACATTGCCGGTTGCGAAATTGCATTATCTCTTATAGTTTCCGAGATATGGACTATCAATAATTTACACCTTAGGCTCTGCTTCTAACTTGGACACAAATTGTAAAATGGTCTTATCTATTGGCGATTTCGTTCCAATTCACATTCCAAGTAATATTCGGCATGCTAATTACATTGCCGGTTGCCAAATTGCATTATCTCTTATAGTTTCCGAGATATGGACTATCGATAATTTACACCTTAGGCTCTGCTTCTAACTTGGGCCCAAATTGTAAAATGGCCTTATCTATTGGCGATTTCGTCCCAATTCACATTCCAAGTAATATTCGGCATGCTAATTACATTGCCGGTTGCGAAATTGCATTATCTCTTATAGTTTCAGAGATATGGACTATCGATAATTTACACCTTAGGCTCTGCTTCTAACTTGGGCCCAAATTATAAAATGGTCTTATATATTGGCAATTTCGTTCCAATTCACATTCCAAGTAATATTCGGCATGCTAATTACATTGCCGGTTGCCAAATTGCATTATCTCTTATAGTTTCCGAGATATGGACTATCGATAATTTACACCTTAGGCTCTGCTTCTAACTTGGGCCCAAATTGTAAAATGGACTTATCTATTGGCGATTTCGTTCCAATTCACATTCCAAGTAATATTCGGCATGCTAATTACATTGCCGGTTGCCAAATTGCATTATCTCTTATAGTTTCCGAGATATGGACTATCGATAATTTACACCTTAGGCTCTGCTTCTAACTTGGGCCCAAATTGTAAAATGGTCTTATCTATTGGCGATTTCGTTCCAATTCACACTCCAAGTAATATTCGGCATGCTAATTACATTGCCGGTTGCGAAATTGCATTATCTCTTATAGTTTCCGAGATATGGACTATCAATAATTTACACCTTAGGCTCTGCTTCTAACTTGGACCCAAATTGTAAAATGGCATTATCTATTGGCGATTTCGTCCCAATTCACATTCCAAGTAATATTCGGCATGCTAATTACATTGCCGGTTGCCAAATTGCATTATCTCTTATAGTTTCAGAGATATGGACTATCGATAATTTACACCTTAGGCTCTGCTTCTAACTTGGGCCCAAATTGTAAAATGGTCTTATCTATTGGCGATTTCGTTCCAATTCACACTCCAAGTAATATTCGGCATGCTAATTACATTGCCGGTTGCGAAATTGCATTATCTCTTATAGTTTCCGAGATATGGACTATCAATAATTTACACCTTAGGCTCTGCTTCTAACTTGGACACAAATTGTAAAATGGTCTTATCTATTGGCGATTTCGTTCCAATTCACATTCCAAGTAATATTCGGCATGCTAATTACATTGCCGGTTGCCAAATTGCATTATCTCTTATAGTTTCCGAGATATGGACTATCGATAATTTACACCTTAGGCTCTGCTTCTAACTTGGGCCCAAATTGTAAAATGGCCTTATCTATTGGCGATTTCGTCCCAATTCACATTCCAAGTAATATTCGGCATGCTAATTACATTGCCGGTTGCGAAATTGCATTATCTCTTATAGTTTCAGAGATATGGACTATCGATAATTTACACCTTAGGCTCTGCTTCTAACTTGGGCCCAAATTATAAAATGGTCTTATCTATTGGCAATTTCGTTCCAATTCACATTCCAAGTAATATTCGGCATGCTAATTACATTGCCGGTTGCCAAATTGCATTATCTCTTATAGTTTCCGAGATATGGACTATCGATAATTTACACCTTAGGCTCTGCTTCTAACTTGGGCCCAAATTGTAAAATGGACTTATCTATTGGCGATTTCGTTCCAATTCACATTCCAAGTAATATTCGGCATGCTAATTACATTGCCGGTTGCCAAATTGCATTATCTCTTATAGTTTCCGAGATATGGACTATCGATAATTTACACCTTAGGCTCTGCTTCTAACTTGGGCCCAAATTGTAAAATGGTCTTCTCTATTGGCGATTTCGTTCCAATTCACATTCCAAGTAATATTCGGCATGCTAATTACATTGCCGGTTGCCAAATTGCATTATCTCTTATAGTTTCCGAGATATGGACTATCGATAATTTACACCATAGGCTCTGCTTCTAACTTGGGCCCAAATTGTAAAATGGTCTTATCTATTGGCGATTTCGTTCCAATTCACATTCCAAGTAATATTCGGCATGCTAATTACATTGCCGGTTGCCAAATTGCATTATCTCTTATAGTTTCCGAGATATGGACTATCGATAATTTACACCTTAGGCTCTGCTTCTAACTTGGGCCCAAATTGTAAAATGGTCTTATCTATTGGCGATTTCGTTCCAATTCACATTCCAAGTTATATTCGGCATGCTAATTACATTGCCGGTTGCCAAATTGCATTATCTCTTATAGTTTCCGAGATATGGACTATCGATAATTTACACCTTAGGCTCTGCTTCTAACTTGGGCCCAAATTGTAAAATGGTCTTATCTATTGGCGATTTCGTTCCAATTCACATTCCAAGTAATATTCGGCATGCTAATTACATTGCCGGTTGCCAAATTGCATTATCTCTTATAGTTTCCGAGATATGGACTATCGATAATTTACACCTTAGGCTCTGCTTCTAACTTGGGCCCAAATTGTAAAATGGTCTTATCTATTGGCGATTTCGTTCCAATTCACATTCCAAGTAATATTCGGCATGCTAATTACATTGCCGGTTGCCAAATTGCATTATCTCTTATAGTTTCCGAGATATGGACTATCGATAATTTACACCTTAGGCTCTGCTTCTAACTTGGGCTCAAATTGTAAAATGGACTTATCTATTGGCGATTTCGTTCCAATTCACACTCCAAGTAATATTCGGCATGCTAATTACATTGCCGGTTGCGAAATTGCATTATCTCTTATAGTTTCCGAGATATGGACTATCGATAATTTACACCTTAGGCTCTGCTTCTAACTTGGGCCCAAATTGTAAAATGGCCTTATCTATTGGCGATTTCGTCCCAATTCACATTCAAAGTAATATTCGGCATGCTAATTACATTGCCGGTTGCGAAATTGCATTATGTCTTATAGTTTCAGAGATATGGACTATCGATAATTTACACCTTAGGCTCTGCTTCTAACTTGGGCCCAAATTGTAAAATGGTCTTATCTATTGGCAATTTCGTTCCAATTCACATTCCAAGTAATATTCGGCATGCTAATTACATTGCCGGTTGCCAAATTGCATTATCTCTTATAGTTTCAGAGATATGGACTATCGATAATTTACACCTTAGGCTCTGCTTCTAACTTGGGCCCAAATTGTAAAATGGTCTTATCTCTTGGCGATTTCGTTCCAATTCACATTCCAAGTAATATTCGGCATGCTAATTACATTGCCGGTTGCCAAATTGCATTATCTCTTATAGTTTCCGAGATATGGACTATCGATAATTTACACCTTAGGCTCTGCTTCTAACTTGGGCCCAAATTGTAAAATGGTCTTATCTATTGGTGATTTCGTTCCAATTTACATTCCAAGTAATATTCGGCATGCTAATTACATTGCCGGTTGCCAAATTGCATTATCTCTTATAGTTTCCGAGATATGGACTATCGATAATTTACACCTTAGGCTCTGCTTCTAACTTGGGCCCAAATTGTAAAATGGCCTTATCTATTGGCGATTTCGTCCCAATTCACATTCTAAGTAATATTCGACATGCTAATTACATTGCCGGTTGCAAAATTGCATTATCTCTTATAGTTTAAGAGATATGGACTATCGATAATTTACACCTTAGGCTCTGCTTCTAACTTGGGCCCAAATTGTAAAATGGTCTTATCTATTGGCAATTTCGTTCCAATTCACATTCCAAGTAATATTCGGCATGCTAATTACATTGCCGGTTGCCAAATTGCATTATCTCTTATAGTTTCCGAGATATGGACTATCGATAATTTACACCTTATGATCTGCTTTTAACTTGGACCCAAATTGTAAAATGGTCTTATCTATTGGTGATTTCGTTCCAATTCACATTCCAAGTAATATTCGGCATGCTAATTACATTGCCGGTTGCCAAATTGCATTATCTCTTATAGTTTCCGAGATATGGACTATCGATAATTTACACCTTAGGCTCTGCTTCTAACTTGGGCCCAAATTGTAAAATGGCCTTATCTATTGGCGATTTCGTCCCAATTCACATTCCAAGTAATATTCGACATGCTAATTACATTGCCGGTTGCGAAATTGCATTATCTCTTATAGTTTCAGAGATATGGACTATCGATAATTTACACCTTAGGCTCTGCTTCTAACTTGGGCCCAAATTGTAAAATGGTCTTATCTATTGGCAATTTCGTTCCAATTCACATTCCAAGTAATATTCGGCATGCTAATTACATTGCCGGTTGCCAAATTGCATTATCTCTTATAGTTTCCGAGATATGGACTATCGATAATTTACACCTTAGGCTCTGCTTCTAACTTGGGCCCAAATTGTAAAATGGTCTTATCTATTGGCGATTTCGTTCCAATTCACATTCCAAGTAACATTCGGCATGATAATTACATTGCCGGTTGCCAAATTGAATTATCTCTTATAGTTTCCGAGATATGGACTATCGATAATTTACACCTTAGGCTCTGCTTCTAACTTGGGCCCAAATTGTAAAATGGTCTTACCTATTGGCGATTTCGTTCCAATTCACATTCCATGTAGTATTCGGCATGCTAATTACATTGCCGGTTGCCAAATTGCATTATCTCTTATAGTTTCCGAGATATGGACTATCGATAATTTACACCTTAGGCTCTGCTTCTAACTTGGGCCCAAATTGTAAAATGGTCTTATCTATTGGCGATTTCGTTCCAATTCACATTCCAAGTAATATTCGGCATGCTAATTACATTGCCGGTTGCCAAATTGCATTATCTCTTATGGTTTCCGAGATATGGACTATCGATAATTTACACCTTAGGCTCTGCTTCTTACTTGGGCCCAAATTGTAAAATGGTCTTATCTATTGGCGATTTCGTCCCAATTCACATTCCAAGTGATATTCGGCATGCTAATTACATTGCCGGTTGCGAAATTGCATTATCTCTTATAGTTTCCGAGATATGGACTATCGATAATTTACACCATAGGCTCGGCTTCTAACTTGGGCCCAAATTGTAAAATGGTCTTATCTATTGGCGATTTCGTTCCAATTCACATTCCAAGTAATATTCGGCATGCTAATTACATTGCCGGTTGCCAAATTGCATTATCTCTTATAGTTTCCGAGATATGGACTATCGATAATTTACACCTTAGGCTCTGCTTCTAACTTGGGCCCAAATTGTAAAATGGTCTTATCTATTGGCGATTTCGTTCCAATTAACATTCCAAGTAATATTCGGCATGCTAATTACATTGCCGGTTGCCAAATTGCATTATCTCTTATAGTTTCCGAGATATGGACTATCGATAATTTACACCTTAGGCTCTGCTTCTAACTTGGGCCCAAATTGTAAAATGGTCTTATCTATTGGCGATTTCGTTCCAATTCACATTCCAAGTAATATTCGGCATGCTAATTACATTGCCGGTTGCCAAATTGCATTATCTCTTATAGTTTCCGAGATATGGACTATCGATAATTTACACCTTAGGCTCTGCTTCTAACTTGGGCTCAAATTGTAAAATGGACTTATCTATTGGCGATTTCGTTCCAATTCACACTCCAAGTAATATTCGGCATGCTAATTACATTGCCGGTTGCGAAATTGCATTATCTCTTATAGTTTCCGAGATATGGACTATCAATAATTTACACCTTAGGCTCTGCTTCTAACTTGGGCCCAAATTGTAAAATGGTCTTATCTATTGGCGATTTCGTTCCAATTCACATTCCAAGTAATATTCGGCATGCTAATTACATTGCCGGTTGCCAAATTGCATTATCTCTTATAGTTTCCGAGATATGGACTATCGATAATTTACACCTTAGGCTCTGCTTCTAACTTGGGCCCAAATTGTAAAATGGCCTTATCTATTGGCGATTTCGTCCCAATTCACATTCCAAGTAATATTCGGCATGCTAATTACATTGCCGGTTGCGAAATTGCATTATCTCTTATAGTTTCAGAGATATGGACTATCGATAATTTACACCTTAGGCTCTGCTTCTAACTTGGGCCCAAATTGTAAAATGGTCTTATCTATTGGCAATTTCGTTCCAATTCACATTCCAAGTAATATTCGGCATGCTAATTACATTGCCGGTTGCCAAATTGCATTATCTCTTATAGTTTCAGAGATATGGACTATCGATAATTTACACCTTAGGCTCTGCTTCTAACTTGGGCCCAAATTGTAAAATGGCCTTATCTATTGGCGATTTCGTCCCAATTCACATTCCAAGTAATATTCGACATGCTAATTACATTGCCGGTTGCGAAATTGCATTATCTCTTATAGTTTCCGAGATATGGACTATCGATAATTTACACCTTAGGCTCTGCTTCTAACTTGGGCCCAAAGTGTAAAATGGACTTACCTATTGGCGATTTCGTTCCAATTCACATTCCAAGTAGTATTCGGCATGCTAATTACATTGCCGGTTGCCAAATTGCATTATCTCTTATAGTTTCCGAGATATGGACTATCGATAATTTACACCTTAGGCTCTGCTTCTAACTTGGGCCCAAATTGTAAAATGGTCTTATCTATTGGCGATTTCGTTCCAATTCACATTCCAAGTAATATTCGGCATGCTAATTACATTGCCGGTTGCCAAATTGCATTATCTCTTATAGTTTCCGAGATATGGACTATCGATAATTTACACCTTAGGCTCTGCTTCTAACTTGGGCCCAAATTGTAAAATGGACTTATCTCTTGGCGATTTCGTTCGAATTCACACTCCAAGTAATATTCGGCATGCTAATTACATTGCCGGTTGCGAAATTGCATTATCTCTTATAGTTTCCGAGATATGGACTATCAATAATTTACACCTTAGGCTCTGCTTCTAACTTGGGCCCAAATTGTAAAATGGTCTTATCTATTGGCGATTTCGTTCCAATTCACATTCCAAGTAATATTCGGCATGCTAATTACATTGCCGGTTGCCAAATTGCATTATCTCTTATAGTTTCCGAGATATGGACTATCGATAATTTACACCTTAGGCTCTGCTTCTAACTTGGGCCCAAATTGTAAAATGGTCTTATCTATTGGCGATTTCGTTCCAATTCACACTCCAAGTAATATTCGGCATGCTAATTACATTGCCGGTTGCGAAATTGCATTATCTCTTATAGTTTCCGAGATATGGACTATCAATAATTTACACCTTAGGCTCTGCTTCTAACTTGGACCCAAATTGTAAAATGGCATTATCTATTGGCGATTTCGTCCCAATTCACATTCCAAGTAATATTCGGCATGCTAATTACATTGCCGGTTGCCAAATTGCATTATCTCTTATAGTTTCAGAGATATGGACTATCGATAATTTACACCTTAGGCTCTGTTTCTAACTTGGGCCCAAATTGTAAAATGGTCTTATCTATTGGCGATTTCGTTCCAATTCACACTCCAAGTAATATTCGGCATGCTAATTACATTGCCGGTTGCGAAATTGCATTATCTCTTATAGTTTCCGAGATATTGACTATCAATAATTTACACCTTAGGCTCTGCTTCTAACTTGGACACAAATTGTAAAATGGTCTTATCTATTGGCGATTTCGTTCCAATTCACATTCCAAGTAATATTCGGCATGCTAATTACATTGCCGGTTGCCAAATTGCATTATCTCTTATAGTTTCCGAGATATGGACTATCGATAATTTACACCTTAGGCTCTGCTTCTAACTTGGGCCCAAATTGTAAAATGGCCTTATCTATTGGCGATTTCGTCCCAATTCACATTCCAAGTAATATTCGGCATGCTAATTACATTGCCGGTTGCGAAATTGCATTATCTCTTATAGTTTCAGAGATATGGACTATCGATAATTTACACCTTAGGCTCTGCTTCTAACTTGGGCCCAAATTATAAAATGGTCTTATCTATTGGCAATTTCGTTCCAATTCACATTCCAAGTAATATTCGGCATGCTAATTACATTGCCGGTTGCCAAATTGCATTATCTCTTATAGTTTCCGAGATATGGACTATCGATAATTTACACCTTAGGCTCTGCTTCTAACTTGGGCCCAAATTGTAAAATGGACTTATCTATTGGCGATTTCGTTCCAATTCACATTCCAAGTAATATTCGGCATGCTAAATACATTGCCGGTTGCCAAATTGCATTATCTCTTATAGTTTCCGAGATATGGACTATCGATAATTTACACCTTAGGCTCTGCTTCTAACTTGGGCCCAAATTGTAAAATGGTCTTCTCTATTGGCGATTTCGTTCCAATTCACATTCCAAGTAATATTCGGCATGCTAATTACATTGCCGGTTGCCAAATTGCATTATCTCTTATAGTTTCCGAGATATGGACTATCGATAATTTACACCATAGGCTGTGCTTCTAACTTGGGCCCAAATTGTAAAATGGTCTTATCTATTGGCGATTTCGTTCCAATTCACATTCCAAGTAATATTCGGCATGCTAATTACATTGCCGGTTGCCAAATTGCATTATCTCTTATAGTTTCCGAGATATGGACTATCGATAATTTACACCTTAGGCTCTGCTTCTAACTTGGGCCCAAATTGTAAAATGGTCTTATCTATTGGCGATTTCGTTCCAATTCACATTCCAAGTTATATTCGGCATGCTAATTACATTGCCGGTTGCCAAATTGCATTATCTCTTATAGTTTCCGAGATATGGACTATCGATAATTTACACCTTAGGCTCTGCTTCTAACTTGGGCCCAAATTGTAAAATGGTCTTATCTATTGGCGATTTCGTTCCAATTCACATTCCAAGTAATATTCGGCATGCTAATTACATTGCCGGTTGCCAAATTGCATTATCTCTTATAGTTTCCGAGATATGGACTATCGATAATTTACACCTTAGGCTCTGCTTCTAACTTGGGCCCAAATTGTAAAATGGTCTTATCTATTGGCGATTTCGTTCCAATTCACATTCCAAGTAATATTCGGCATGCTAATTATATTGCCGGTTGCCAAATTGCATTATCTCTTATAGTTTCCGAGATATGGACTATCGATAATTTACACCTTAGGCTCTGCTTCTAACTTGGGCTCAAATTGTAAAATGGACTTATCTATTGGCGATTTCGTTCCAATTCACACTCCAAGTAATATTCGGCATGCTAATTACATTGCCGGTTGCGAAATTGCATTATCTCTTATAGTTTCCGAGATATGGACTATCGATAATTTACACCTTAGGCTCTGCTTCTAACTTGGGCCCAAATTGTAAAATGGCCTTATCTATTGGCGATTTCGTCCCAATTCACATTCAAAGTAATATTCGGCATGCTAATTACATTGCCGGTTGCGAAATTGCATTATGTCTTATAGTTTCAGAGATATGGACTATCGATAATTTACACCTTAGGCTCTGCTTCTAACTTGGGCCCAAATTGTAAAATGGTCTTATCTATTGGCAATTTCGTTCCAATTCACATTCCAAGTAATATTCGGCATGCTAATTACATTGCCGGTTGCCAAATTGCATTATCTCTTATAGTTTCAGAGATATGGACTATCGATAATTTACACCTTAGGCTCTGCTTCTAACTTGGGCCCAAATTGTAAAATGGTCTTATCTCTTGGCGATTTCGTTCCAATTCACATTCCAAGTAATATTCGGCATGCTAATTACATTGCCGGTTGCCAAATTGCATTATCTCTTATAGTTTCCGAGATATGGACTATCGATAATTTACACCTTAGGCTCTGCTTCTAACTTGGGCCCAAATTGTAAAATGGTCTTATCTATTGGTGATTTCGTTCCAATTTACATTCCAAGTAATATTCGGCATGCTAATTACATTGCCGGTTGCCAAATTGCATTATCTCTTATAGTTTCCGAGATATGGACTATCGATAATTTACACCTTAGGCTCTGCTTCTAACTTGGGCCCAAATTGTAAAATGGCCTTATCTATTGGCGATTTCGTCCCAATTCACATTCCAAGTAATATTCGACATGCTAATTACATTGCCGGTTGCAAAATTGCATTATCTCTTATAGTTTAAGAGATATGGACTATCGATAATTTACACCTTAGGCTCTGCTTCTAACTTGGGCCCAAATTGTAAAATGGTCTTATCTATTGGCAATTTCGTTCCAATTCACATTCCAAGTAATATTCGGCATGCTAATTACATTGCCGGTTGCCAAATTGCATTATCTCTTATAGTTTCCGAGATATGGACTATCGATAATTTACACCTTATGATCTGCTTTTAACTTGGACCCAAATTGTAAAATGGTCTTATCTATTGGTGATTTCGTTCCAATTCACATTCCAAGTAATATTCGGCATGCTAATTACATTGCCGGTTGCCAAATTGCATTATCTCTTATAGTTTCCGAGATATGGACTATCGATAATTTACACCTTAGGCTCTGCTTCTAACTTGGGCCCAAATTGTAAAATGGCCTTATCTATTGGCGATTTCGTCCCAATTCACATTCCAAGTAATATTCGACATGCTAATTACATTGCCGGTTGCGAAATTGCATTATCTCTTATAGTTTCAAAGATATGGACTATCGATAATTTACACCTTAGGCTCTGCTTCTAACTTGGGCCCAAATTGTAAAATGGTCTTATCTATTGGCAATTTCGTTCCAATTCACATTCCAAGTAATATTCGGCATGCTAATTACATTGCCGGTTGCCAAATTGCATTATCTCTTATAGTTTCCGAGATATGGACTATCGATAATTTACACCTTAGGCTCTGCTTCTAACTTGGGCCCAAATTGTAAAATGGTCTTATCTATTGGCGATTTCGTTCCAATTCACATTCCAAGTAATATTCGGCATGATAATTACATTGCCGGTTGCCAAATTGAATTATCTCTTATAGTTTCCGAGATATGGACTATCGATAATTTACACCTTAGGCTCTGCTTCTAACTTGGGCCCAAATTGTAAAATGGTCTTACCTATTGGCGATTTCGTTCCAATTCACATTCCATGTAGTATTCGGCATGCTAATTACATTGCCGGTTGCCAAATTGCATTATCTCTTATAGTTTCCGAGATATGGACTATCGATAATTTACACCTTAGGCTCTGCTTCTAACTTGGGCCAAAATTGTAAAATGGTCTTATCTATTGGCGATTTCGTTCCAATTCACATTCCAAGTAATATTCGGCATGCTAATTACATTGCCGGTTGCCAAATTGCATTATCTCTTATGGTTTCCGAGATATGGACTATCGCTAATTTACACCTTAGGCTCTGCTTCTAACTTGGGCCCAAATTGTAAAATGGTCTTATCTATTGGCGATTTCGTCCCAATTCACATTCCAAGTGATATTCGGCATGCTAATTACATTGCCGGTTGCGAAATTGCATTATCTCTTATAGTTTCCGAGATATGGACTATCGATAATTTACACCATAGGCTCGGCTTCTAACTTGGGCCCAAATTGTAAAATGGTCTTATCTATTGGCGATTTCGTTCCAATTCACATTCCAAGTAATATTCGGCATGCTAATTACATTGCCGGTTGCGAAATTGCATTATCTCTTATAGTTTCAGAGATATGGACTATCGATAATTTACACCTTAGGCTCTGCTTCTAACTTGGGCCCAAATTATAAAATGGTCTTATCTATTGGCAATTTCGTTCCAATTCACATTCCAAGTAATATTCGGCATGCTAATTACATTGCCGGTTGCCAAATTGCATTATCTCTTATAGTTTCCGAGATATGGACTATCGATAATTTATACCTTAGGCTCTGCTTCTAACTTGGGCCCAAATTGTAAAATGGACTTATCTATTGGCGATTTCGTTCCAATTCACACTCCAAGTAATATTCGGCATGCTAAATACATTGCCGGTTGCCAAATTGCATTATCTCTTATAGTTTCCGAGATATGGACTATCGATAATTTACACCTTAGGCTCTGCTTCTAACTTGGGCCCAAATTGTAAAATGGTCTTCTCTATTGGCGATTTCGTTCCAATTCACATTCCAAGTAATATTCGGCATGCTAATTACATTGCCGGTTGCCAAATTGCATTATCTCTTATAGTTTCCGAGATATGGACTATCGATAATTTACACCATAGGCTGTGCTTCTAACTTGGGCCCAAATTGTAAAATGGTCTTATCTATTGGCGATTTCGTTCCAATTCACATTCCAAGTAATATTCGGCATGCTAATTACATTGCCGGTTGCCAAATTGCATTATCTCTTATAGTTTCCGAGATATGGACTATCGATAATTTACACCTTAGGCTCTGCTTCTAACTTGGGCCCAAATTGTAAAATGGTCTTATCTATTGGCGATTTCGTTCCAATTCACATTCCAAGTTATATTCGGCATGCTAATTACATTGCCGGTTGCCAAATTGCATTATCTCTTATAGTTTCCGAGATATGGACTATCGATAATTTACACCTTAGGCTCTGCTTCTAACTTGGGCCCAAATTGTAAAATGGTCTTATCTATTGGCGATTTCGTTCCAATTCACATTCCAAGTAATATTCGGCATGCTAATTACATTGCCGGTTGCCAAATTGCATTATCTCTTATAGTTTCCGAGATATGGACTATCGATAATTTACACCTTAGGCTCTGCTTCTAACTTGGGCCCAAATTGTAAAATGGTCTTATCTATTGGCGATTTCGTTCCAATTCACATTCCAAGTAATATTCGGCGTGCTAATTATATTGCCGGTTGCCAAATTGCATTATCTCTTATAGTTTCCGAGATATGGACTATCGATAATTTACACCTTAGGCTCTGCTTCTAACTTGGGCTCAAATTGTAAAATGGACTTATCTATTGGCGATTTCGTTCCAATTCACACTCCAAGTAATATTCGGCATGCTAATTACATTGCCGGTTGCGAAATTGCATTATCTCTTATAGTTTCCGAGATATGGACTATCGATAATTTACACCTTAGGCTCTGCTTCTAACTTGGGCCCAAATTGTAAAATGGCCTTATCTATTGGCGATTTCGTCCCAATTCACATTCAAAGTAATATTCGGCATGCTAATTACATTGCCGGTTGCGAAATTGCATTATGTCTTATAGTTTCAGAGATATGGACTATCGATAATTTACACCTTAGGCTCTGCTTCTAACTTGGGCCCAAATTGTAAAATGGTCTTATCTATTGGCAATTTCGTTCCAATTCACATTCCAAGTAATATTCGGCATGCTAATTACATTGCCGGTTGCCAAATTGCATTATCTCTTATAGTTTCAGAGATATGGACTATCGATAATTTACACCTTAGGCTCTGCTTCTAACTTGGGCCCAAATTGTAAAATGGTCTTATCTCTTGGCGATTTCGTTCCAATTCACATTCCAAGTAATATTCGGCATGCTAATTACATTGCCGGTTGCCAAATTGCATTATCTCTTATAGTTTCCGAGATATGGACTATCGATAATTTACACCTTAGGCTCTGCTTCTAACTTGGGCCCAAATTGTAAAATGGTCTTATCTATTGGTGATTTCGTTCCAATTTACATTCCAAGTAATATTCGGCATGCTAATTACATTGCCGGTTGCCAAATTGCATTATCTCTTATAGTTTCCGAGATATGGACTATCGATAATTTACACCTTAGGCTCTGCTTCTAACTTGGGCCCAAATTGTAAAATGGCCTTATCTATTGGCGATTTCGTCCCAATTCACATTCCAAGTAATATTCGACATGCTAATTACATTGCCGGTTGCAAAATTGCATTATCTCTTATAGTTTAAGAGATATGGACTATCGATAATTTACACCTTAGGCTCTGCTTCTAACTTGGGCCCAAATTGTAAAATGGTCTTATCTATTGGCAATTTCGTTCCAATTCACATTCCAAGTAATATTCGGCATGCTAATTACATTGCCGGTTGCCAAATTGCATTATCTCTTATAGTTTCCGAGATATGGACTATCGATAATTTACACCTTATGATCTGCTTTTAACTTGGACCCAAATTGTAAAATGGTCTTATCTATTGGTGATTTCGTTCCAATTCACATTCCAAGTAATATTCGGCATGCTAATTACATTGCCGGTTGCCAAATTGCATTATCTCTTATAGTTTCCGAGATATGGACTATCGATAATTTACACCTTAGGCTCTGCTTCTAACTTGGGCCCAAATTGTAAAATGGCCTTATCTATTGGCGATTTCGTCCCAATTCACATTCCAAGTAATATTCGACATGCTAATTACATTGCCGGTTGCGAAATTGCATTATCTCTTATAGTTTCAAAGATATGGACTATCGATAATTTACACCTTAGGCTCTGCTTCTAACTTGGGCCCAAATTGTAAAATGGTCTTATCTATTGGCAATTTCGTTCCAATTCACATTCCAAGTAATATTCGGCATGCTAATTACATTGCCGGTTGCCAAATTGCATTATCTCTTATAGTTTCCGAGATATGGACTATCGATAATTTACACCTTAGGCTCTGCTTCTAACTTGGGCCCAAATTGTAAAATGGTCTTATCTATTGGCGATTTCGTTCCAATTCACATTCCAAGTAATATTCGGCATGATAATTACATTGCCGGTTGCCAAATTGAATTATCTCTTATAGTTTCCGAGATATGGACTATCGATAATTTACACCTTAGGCTCTGCTTCTAACTTGGGCCCAAATTGTAAAATGGTCTTACCTATTGGCGATTTCGTTCCAATTCACATTCCATGTAGTATTCGGCATGCTAATTACATTGCCGGTTGCCAAATTGCATTATCTCTTATAGTTTCCGAGATATGGACTATCGATAATTTACACCTTAGGCTCTGCTTCTAACTTGGGCCCAAATTGTAAAATGGTCTTATCTATTGGCGATTTCGTTCCAATTCACATTCCAAGTAATATTCGGCATGCTAATTACATTGCCGGTTGCCAAATTGCATTATCTCTTATGGTTTCCGAGATATGGACTATCGCTAATTTACACCTTAGGCTCTGCTTCTAACTTGGGCCCAAATTGTAAAATGGTCTTATCTATTGGCGATTTCGTCCCAATTCACATTCCAAGTGATATTCGGCATGCTAATTACATTGCCGGTTGCGAAATTGCATTATCTCTTATAGTTTCCGAGATATGGACTATCGATAATTTACACCATAGGCTCGGCTTCTAACTTGGGCCCAAATTTTAAAATGGTCTTATCTATTGGCGATTTCGTTCCAATTCACATTCCAAGTAATATTCGGCATGCTAATTACATTGCCGGTTGCCAAATTGCATTATCTCTTATAGTTTCCGAGATATGGACTATCGATAATTTACACCTTAGGCTCTGCTTCTAACTTGGGCCCAAATTGTAAAATGGTCTTATCTATTGGCGATTTTGTTCCAATTCACATTCCAAGTAATATTCGGCATGCTAATTACATTGCCGGTTGCCAAATTGCATTATCTCTTATAGTTTCCGAGATATGGACTATCGATAATTTACACCATAGGCTCGGCTTCTAACTTGGGCCCAAATTGTAAAATGGTCTTATCTATTGGCGATTTCGTTCCAATTCACATTCCAAGTAATATTCGGCATGCTAATTACATTGCCGGTTGCCAAATTGCATTATCTCTTATAGTTTCCGAGATATGGACTATCGATAATTTACACCTTATGATCTGCTCTTAACTTGGACCCAAATTGTAAAATGGTCTTATCTATTGGTGATTTCGTTCCAATTCACATTCCAAGTAATATTCGGCATGCTAATTACATTGCCGGTTGCCAAATTGCATTATCTCTTATAGTTTCCGAGATATGGACTATCGATAATTTACACCTTAGGCTCTGCTTCTAACTTGGGCCCAAATTGTAAAATGGCCTTATCTATTGGCGATTTCGTCCCAATTCACATTCCAAGTAATATTCGACATGCTAATTACATTGCCGGTTGCGAAATTGCATTATCTCTTATAGTTTCAGAGATATGGACTATCGATAATTTACACCTTAGGCTCTGCTTCTAACTTGGGCCCAAATTGTAAAATGGTCTTATCTATTGGCAATTTCGTTCCAATTCACATTCCAAGTAATATTCGGCATGCTAATTACATTGCCGGTTGCCAAATTGCATTATCTCTTATAGTTTCCGAGATATGGACTATCGATAATTTACACCTTAGGCTCTGCTTCTAACTTGGGCCCAAATTGAAAAATGGTCTTATCTATTGGCGATTTCGTTCCAATTCACATTCCAAGTAATATTCGGCATGATAATTACATTGCCGGTTGCCAAATTGAATTATCTCTTATAGTTTCCGAGATATGGACTATCGATAATTTACACCTTAGGCTCTGCTTCTAACTTGGGCCCAAATTGTAAAATGGTCTTACCTATTGGCGATTTCGTTCCAATTCACATTCCATGTAGTATTCGGCATGCTAATTACATTGCCGGTTGCCAAATTGCATTATCTCTTATAGTTTCCGAGATATGGACTATCGATAATTTACACCTTAGGCTCTGCTTCTAACTTGGGCCCAAATTGTAAAATGGTCTTATCTATTGGCGATTTCGTTCCAATTCACATTCCAAGTAATATTCGGCATGCTAATTACATTGCCGGTTGCCAAATTGCATTATCTCTTATGGTTTCCGAGATATGGACTATCGATAATTTACACCTTAGGCTCTGCTTCTAACTTGGGCCCAAATTGTAAAATGGTCTTATCTATTGGCGATTTCGTCCCAATTCACATTCCAAGTGATATTCGGCATGCTAATTACATTGCCGGTTGCGAAATTGCATTATCTCTTATAGTTTCCGAGATATGGACTATCGATAATTTACACCATAGGCTCGGCTTCTAACTTGGGCCCAAATTGTAAAATGGTCTTATCTATTGGCGATTTCGTTCCAATTCACATTCCAAGTAATATTCGGCATGCTAATTACATTGCCGGTTGCCAAATTGCATTATCTCTTATAGTTTCCGAGATATGGACTATCGATAATTTACACCTTAGGCTCTGCTTCTAACTTGGGCCCAAATTGTAAAATGGTCTTATCTATTGGCGATTTTGTTCCAATTCACATTCCAAGTAATATTCGGCATGCTAATTACATTGCCGGTTGCCAAATTGCATTATCTCTTATGGTTTCCGAGATATGGACTATCGATAATTTACACCATAGGCTCGGCTTCTAACTTGGGCCCAAATTGTAAAATGGTCTTATCTATTGGCGATTTCGTCCCAATTCACATTCCAAGTGATATTCGGCATGCTAATTACATTGCCGGTTGCGAAATTGCATTATCTCTTATAGTTTCCGAGATATGGACTATCAATAATTTACACATTAGGCTCTGCTTCTAACTTGGGCCCAAATTGTAAAATGGCCTTATCTATTGGCGATTTCGTTCCAATTCACATTCCAAGTAATATTCGGCATGCTAATTACATTGCCGGTTGCCAAATTGCATTATCTCTTATAGTTTCCGAGATATGGACTATCGATAATTTACACCTTAGGCTCTGCTTCTAACTTGGGCCCAAATTGTAAAATGGTCTTATCTATTGGCGATTTCGTTCCAATTCACATTCCAAGTAATATTCGGCATGCTAATTACATTGCCGGTTGCCAAATTGCATTATCTCTTATAGTTTCCGAGATATGGACTATCGATAATTTACACCTTTGGCTCTGCTTCTAACTTGGGCCCAAATTGTAAAATGGTCTTATCTATTGGCGATTTCGTTCCAATTCACATTCCAAGTAATATTCGGCATGCTAATTACATTGCCGGTTGCCAAATTGCATTATCTCTTATAGTTTCCGAGATATGGACTATCGATAATTTACACCTTAGGCTCTGCTTCTAACTTGGGCCCAAATTGTAAAATGGTCTTATCTATTGGCGATTTCGTTCCAATTCACATTCCAAGTAATATTCGGCATGCTAATTACATTGCCGGTTGCCAAATTGCATTATCTCTTATAGTTTCCGAGATATGGACTATCGATAATTTACACCTTAGGCTCTGCTTCTAACTTGGGCCCAAATTGTAAAATGGTCTTATCTATTGGCGATTTCGCCCCAATTCACACTCCAAGTAATATTCGGCATGCTAATTACATTGCCGGTTGCGAAATTGCATTATCTCTTATAGTTTCCGAGATATGGACTATCAATAATTTACACCTTAGGCTCTGCTTCTAACTTGGACCCAAATTGTAAAATGGTCTTATCTATTGGCGATTTCGTTCCAATTCACATTCCAAGTGATATTCGGCATGCTAATTACATTGCCGGTTGCCAAATTGCATTATCTCTTATAGTTTCCGAGATATGGACTATCAATAATTTACACCTTAGGCTCTGCTTCTAACTTGGGCCCAAATTGTAAAATGGTCTTATCTATTGGCGATTTCGTTCCAATTCACATTCCAAGTAATATTCGGCATGATAATTACATTGCCGGTTGCCAAATTGAATTATCTCTTATAGTTTCCGAGATATGGACTATCGATAATTTACACCTTAGGCTCTGCTTCTAACTTGGGCCCAAATTGTAAAATGGTCTTACCTATTGGCGATTTCGTTCCAATTCACATTCCAAGTAGTATTCGGCATGCTAATTACATTGCCGGTTGCCAAATTGCATTATCTCTTATAGTTTCCGAGATATGGACTATCGATAATTTACACCTTAGGCTCTGCTTCTAACTTGGGCCCAAATTGTAAAATGGTCTTATCTATTGGCGATTTCGTTCCAATTCACATTCCAAGTAATATTCGGCATGCTAATTACATTGCCGGTTGCCAAATTGCATTATCTCTTATGGTTTCCGAGATATGGACTATCGATAATTTACACCTTAGGCTCTGCTTCTAACTTGGGCCCAAATTGTAAAATGGTCTTATCTATTGGCGATTTCGTCCCAATTCACATTCCAAGTGATATTCGGCATGCTAATTACATTGCCGGTTGCGAAATTGCATTATCTCTTATAGTTTCCGAGATATGGACTATCAATAATTTACACCTTAGGCTCTGCTTCTAATTTGGGCCCAAATTGTAAAATGGTCTTATCTATTGGCGATTTCGTTCCAATTCACATTCCAAGTAATATTCGGCATGCTAATTACATTGCCGGTTGCCAAATTGCATTATCTCTTATAGTTTCCGAGATATGGACTATCGATAATTTACACCTTAGGCTCTGCTTCTAACTTGGGCCCAAATTGTAAAATGGTCTTATCTATTGGCGATTTTGTTCCAATTCACATTCCAAGTAATAGTCGGCATGCTAATTACATTGCCGGTTGCCAAATTGCATTATCTCTTATAGTTTCCGAGATATGGACTATCGATAATTTACACCATAGGCTCGGCTTCTAACTTGGGCCCAAATTGTAAAATGGTCTTATCTATTGGCGATTTCGTCCCAATTCACATTCCAAGTGATATTCGGCATGCTAATTACATTGCCGGTTGCGAAATTGCATTATCTCTTATAGTTTCCGAGATATGGACTATCAATAATTTACACATTAGGCTCTGCTTCTAACTTGGGCCCAAATTGTAAAATGGTCTTATCTATTGGCGATTTCGTTCCAATTCACATTCCAAGTAATATTCGGCATGCTAATTACATTGCCGGTTGCCATTGCATTATCTCTTATAGTTTCCGAGATATGGACTATCGATAATTTACACCTTAGGCTCTGCTTCTAACTTGGGCCCAAATTGTAAAATGGTCTTATCTATTGGCGATTTCGTTCCAATTCACATTCCAAGTAATATTCGGCATGCTAATTACATTGCCGGTTGCCAAATTGCATTATCTCTTATAGTTTCCGAGATATGGACTATCGATAATTTACACCTTTGGCTCTGCTTCTAACTTGGGCCCAAATTGTAAAATGGTCTTATCTATTGGCGATTTCGTTCCAATTCACATTCCAAGTAATATTCGGCATGCTAATTACATTGCCGGTTGCCAAATTGCATTATCTCTTATAGTTTCCGAGATATGGACTATCGATTATTTACACCTTAGGCTCTGCTTCTAACTTGGGCCCAAATTGTAAAATGGTCTTATCTATTGGCGATTTCGTTCCAATTCACATTCCAAGTAATATTCGGCATGCTAATTACATTGCCGGTTGCGAAATTGCATTATCTCTTATAGTTTCAGAGATATGGACTATCGATAATTTACACCTTAGGCTCTGCTTCTAACTTGGGCCCAAATTGTAAAATGGTCTTCTCTATTGGCGATTTCGTTCCAATTCACATTCCAAGTAATATTCGGCATGCTAATTACATTGCCGGTTGCCAAATTGCATTATCTCTTATAGCTTCCGAGATATGGACTATCGATAATTTACACCATAGGCTCTGCTTCTAACTTGGGCCCAAATTGTAAAATGGTCTTATCTATTGGCGATTTCGTTCCAATTCACATTCCAAGTAATATTCGGCATGCTAATTACATTGCCGGTTGCCAAATTGCATTATCTCTTATACTTTCCGAGATATGGACTATCGATAATTTACACCTTAGGCTCTGCTTCTAACTTGGGCCCAAATTGTAAAATGGACTTACCTATTGGCGATTTCGTTCCAATTCACATTCCAAGTAGTATTCGGCATGCTAATTACATTGCCGGTTGCCAAATTGCATTATCTCTTATACTTTCCGAGATATGGACTATCGATAATTTACACCTTAGGCCCTGCTTCTAACATGGGCCCAAATTGTAAAATGGTCTTATCTATTGGCGATTTCGTTCCAATTCACATTCCAAGTAATATTCGGCATGCTAATTACATTGCCGGTTGCCAAATTGCATTATCTCTTATACTTTCCGAGATATGGACTATCGATAATTTACACCTTAGGCTCTGCTTCTAACTTGGGCCCAAATTGTAAAATGGACTTACCTATTGGCGATTTCGTTCCAATTCACATTCCAAGTAGTATTCGGCATGCTAATTACATTGCCGGTTGCCAAATTGCATTATCTCTTATAGTTTCCGAGATATGGACTATCGATAATTTACACCTTAGGCTCTGCTTCTAACATGGGCCCAAATTGTAAAATGGTCTTATCTATTGGCGATTTCGTTCCAATTCACATTCCAAGTAATATTCGGCATGCTAATTACATTGCCGGTTGCCAAATTGCATTATCTCTTATGGTTTCCGAGATATGGACTATCGATAATTTACACCTTAGGCTCTGCTTCTAACTTGGGCCCAAATTGTAAAATGGTCTTCTCTATTGGCGATTTCGTTCCAATTCACATTCCAAGTAATATTCGGCATGCTAATTACATTGCCGGTTGCCAAATTGCATTATCTCTTATAGCTTCCGAGATATGGACTATCGATAATTTACACCATAGGCTCTGCTTCTAACTTGGGCCCAAATTGTAAAATGGTCTTATCTATTGGCGATTTCGTTCCAATTCACATTCCAAGTAATATTCGGCATGCTAATTACATTGCCGGTTGCCAAATTGCATTATCTCTTATACTTTCCGAGATATGGACTATCGATAATTTACACCTTAGGCTCTGCTTCTAACTTGGGCCCAAATTGTAAAATGGACTTACCTATTGGCGATTTCGTTCCAATTCACATTCCAAGTAGTATTCGGCATGCTAATTACATTGCCGGTTGCCAAATTGCATTATCTCTTATAGTTTCCGAGATATGGACTATCGATAATTTACACCTTAGGCTCTGCTTCTAACATGGGCCCAAATTGTAAAATGGTCTTATCTATTGGCGATTTCGTTCCAATTCACATTCCAAGTAATATTCGGCATGCTAATTACATTGCCGGTTGCCAAATTGCATTATCTCTTATGGTTTCCGAGATATGGACTATCGATAATTTACACCTTAGGCTCTGCTTCTAACTTGGGCCCAAATTGTAAAATGGTCTTATCTATTGGCGATTTCGTCCCAATTCACATTCCAAGTGATATTCGGCATGCTAATTACATTGCCGGTTGCGAAATTGCATTATCTCTTATAGTTTCCGAGATATGGACTATCAATAATTTACACCTTAGGCTCTGCTTCTAACTTGGGCCCAAATTGTAAAATGGTCTTATCTATTGGCGATTTCGTTCCAATTCACATTCCAAGTAATATTCGGCATGCTAATTACATTGCCTGTTGCCAAATTGCATTATCTCTTATAGTTTCCGAGATATGGACTATCGATAATTTACACCTTAGGCTCTGCTTCTAACTTGGGCCCAAATTTTAAAATGGTCTTATCTATTGGCGATTTCGTTCCAATTCACATTCCAAGTAATATTCGGCATGCTAATTACATTGCCGGTTGCCAAATTGCATTATCTCTTATAGTTTCCGAGATATGGACTATCGATAATTTACACCTTAGGCTCTGCTTCTAACTTGCTCCCAAATTGTAAAATGGTCTTATCTATTGGCGATTTCGTTCCAATTCACATTCCGAGTAATATTCGGCATGCTAATTACATTGCCGGTTGCCAAATTGCATTATCTCTTATAGTTTCCGAGATATGGACTATCGATAATTTACACCTTAGGCTCTGCTTCTAACTTGGGCCCAAATTGTAAAATGGTCTTATCTATTGGCGATATCGTTCCAATTCACATTCCAAGTAATATTCGGCATGCTAATTACATTGCCGGTTGCCAAATTGCATTATCTCTTATAGTTTCCGAGATATGGACTATCGATAATTTACACCTTAGGCTCTGCTTCTAACTTGGGCCCAAATTGTAAAATGGTCTTATCTATTGGCGATTTCGCTCCAATTCACATTCCAAGTAATATTCGGCATGCTAATTACATTGCCGGTTGCCAAATTGCATTATCTCTTATGGTTTCCGAGATATGGACTATCGATAATTTACACCTTAGGCTCTGCTTCTAACTTGGGCCCAAATTGTAAAATGGTCTTATTTATTGGCGATTTCGTCCCAATTCACATTCCAAGTGATATTCGGCATGCTAATTACATTGCCGGTTGCGAAATTGCATTATCTCTTATAGTTTCCGAGATATGGACTATCAATAATTTACACCTTAGGCTCTGCTTCTAACTTGGGCCCAAATTGTAAAATGGTCTTTTCTATTGGCGATTTCGTTCCAATTCACACTCCAAGTAATATTCGGCATGCTAATTACATTGCCGGTTGCCAAATTGCATTATCTCTTATAGTTTCCGAGATATGGACTATCGATAATTTACACCTTAGGCTCTGCTTCTAACTTGGGCCCAAATTGTAAAATGGTCTTATCTATTGGCGATTTCGCTCCAATTCACATTCCAAGTAATATTCGGCATGCTAATTACATTGCCGTTTGCCAAATTGCATTATCTCTTATGGTTTCCGAGATATGGACTATCGATAATTTACACCTTAGGCTCTGCTTCTAACTTGGGCCCAAATTGTAAAATGGTCTTATCTATTGGCGATTTCGTCCCAATTCACATTCCAAGTGATATTCGGCATGCTAATTACATTGCCGGTTGCGAAATTGCATTATCTCTTATAGTTTCCGAGATATGGACTATCAATAATTTACACCTTAGGCTCTGCTTCTAACTTGGGCCCAAATTGTAAAATGGTCTTTTCTATTGGCGATTTCGTTCCAATTCACACTCCAAGTAATATTCGGCATGCTAATTACATTGCCGGTTGCCAAATTGCATTATCTCTTATAGTTTCCGAGATATGGACTATCGATAATTTACACCTTAGGCTCTGCTTCTAACTTGGGCCCAAATTGTAAAATGGTCTTATCTATTGGCGATATCGTTCCAATTCACATTCCAAGTAATATTCGGCATGCTAATTACATTGCCGGTTGCCAAATTGCATTATCTCTTATAGTTTCCGAGATATGGACTATCGATAATTTACACCTTAGGCTCTGTTTCTAACTTGGGCCCAAATTGTAAAATGGTCTTATCTATTGGCGATTTCGTTCCATTTCACATTCCAAGTAATATTCGGCATGATAATTACATTGCCGGTTGCCAAATTGAATTATCTCTTATAGTTTCCGAGATATGGACTATCGATAATTTACACCTTAGGCTCTGCTTCTAACTTGGGCCCAAATTGTAAAATGGACTTACCTATTGGCGATTTCGTTCCAATTCACATTCCAAGTAGTATTCGGCATGCTAATTACATTGCCGGTTGCCAAATTGCATTATCTCTTACAGTTTCCGAGATATGGACTATCGATAATTTACACCTTAGGCTCTGCTTCTAACTTGGGCCCAAATTGTAAAATGGTCTTATCTATTGGCGATTTCGTTCCAATTCACATTCCAAGTAATATTCGGCATGCTAATTACATTGCCTGTTGCGAAATTGCATTATCTCTTATAGTTTCCGAGATATGGACTATCGATAATTTACACCTTAGGCTCTGCTTCTAACTTGGGCCCAAATTGTAAAATGGTCTTATCTATTGGCGATTTCGTTCCAATTCACATTCCAAGTAATATTCGGCATGCTAATTACATTGCCGGTTGCCAAATTGCATTATCTCTTATAGTTTCCGAGATATGGACTATCGATAATTTACACCTTAGGCTCTGCTTCTAACTTGGGCCCAAATTTTAAAATGGTCTTATCTATTGGCGATTTCGTTCCAATTCACATTCCAAGTAATATTCGGCATGCTAATTACATTGCCGGTTGCCAAATTGCATTATCTCTTATAGTTTCCGAGATATGGACTATCGATAATTTACACCTTAGGCTCTGCTTCTAACTTGGGCCCAAATTGTAAAATGGTCTTATCTATTGGCGATATCGTTCCAATTCACATTCCAAGTAATATTCGGCATGCTAATTACATTGCCGGTTGCCAAATTGCATTATCTCTTATAGTTTCCGAGATATGGACTATCGATAATTTACACCTTAGGCTCTGCTTCTAACTTGGGCCCAAATTGTAAAATGGTCTTATCTATTGGCGATTTCGCTCCAATTCACATTCCAAGTAATATTCGGCATGCTAATTACATTGCCGGTTGCCAAATTGCATTATCTCTTATGGTTTCCGAGATATGGACTATCGATAATTTACACCTTAGGCTCTGCTTCTAACTTGGGCCCAAATTGTAAAATGGTCTTATCTATTGGCGATTTCGTCCCAATTCACATTCCAAGTGATATTCGGCATGCTAATTACATTGCCGGTTGCGAAATTGCATTATCTCTTATAGTTTCCGAGATATGGACTATCAATAATTTACACCTTAGGCTCTGCTTCTAACTTGGGCCCAAATTGTAAAATGGTCTTTTCTATTGGCGATTTCGTTCCAATTCACACTCCAAGTAATATTCGGCATGCTAATTACATTGCCGGTTGCGAAATTGCATTATCTCTTATAGTTTCCGAGATATGGACTATCAATAATTTACACCTTAATCTCTGCTTCTAACTTGGGCCCAAATTGTAGAATGGTCTTATCTATTGGCGATTTCGTTCCAATTCACATTCCAAGTAATATTCGGCATGCTAATTACATTGCCGGTTGCCAAATTGCATTATCTCTTATAGTTTCCGAGATATGGACTATCGATAATTTACACCTTAGGCTCTGCTTCTAACTTGGGCCCAAATTGTAAAATGGTCTTATCTATTGGCGATATCGTTCCAATTCACATTCCAAGTAATATTTGGCATGCTAATTACATTGCCGGTTGCCAAATTGCATTATCTCTTATAGTTTCCGAGATATGGACTATCGATAATTTACACCTTAGGCTCTGTTTCTAACTTGGGCCCAAATTGTAAAATGGTCTTATCTATTGGCGATTTCGTTCCATTTCACATTCCAAGTAATATTCGGCATGATAATTACATTGCCGGTTGCCAAATTGAATTATCTCTTATAGTTTCCGAGATATGGACTATCGATAATTTACACCTTAGGCTCTGCTTCTAACTTGGGCCCAAATTGTAAAATGGACTTACCTATTGGCGATTTCGTTCCAATTCACATTCCAAGTAGTATTCGGCATGCTAATTACATTGCCGGTTGCCAAATTGCATTATCTCTTACAGTTTCCGAGATATGGACTATCGATAATTTACACCTTAGGCTCTGCTTCTAACTTGGGCCCAAATTGTAAAATGGTCTTATCTATTGGCGATTTCGTTCCAATTCACATTCCAAGTAATATTCGGCATGCTAATTACATTGCCTGTTGCGAAATTGCATTATCTCTTATAGTTTCCGAGATATGGACTATCGATAATTTACACCTTAGGCTCTGCTTCTAACTTGGGCCCAAATTGTAAAATGGTCTTATCTATTGGCGATTTCGTTCCAATTCACATTCCAAGTAATATTCGGCATGCTAATTACATTGCCGGTTGCCAAATTGCATTATCTCTTATAGTTTCCGAGATATGGACTATCGATAATTTACACCTTAGGCTCTGCTTCTAACTTGGGCCCAAATTTTAAAATGGTCTTATCTATTGGCGATTTCGTTCCAATTCACATTCCAAGTAATATTCGGCATGCTAATTACATTGCCGGTTGCCAAATTGCATTATCTCGTATAGTTTCCGAGATATGGACTATCGATAATTTACACCTTAGGCTCTGCTTCTAACTTGCTCCCAAATTGTAAAATGGTCTTATCTATTGGCGATTTCGTTCCAATTCACATTCCAAATAATATTCGGCATGCTAATTACATTGCCGGTTGCCAAATTGCATTATCTCTTATAGTTTCCGAGATATGGACTATCGATAATTTACACCTTAGGCTCTGCTTCTAACTTGGGCCCAAATTGTAAAATGGTCTTATCTATTGGCGATATCGTTCCAATTCACATTCCAAGTAATATTCGGCATGCTAATTACATTGCCGGTTGCCAAATTGCATTATCTCTTATAGTTTCCGAGATATGGACTATCGATAATTTACACCTTAGGCTCTGTTTCTAACTTGGGCCCAAATTGTAAAATGGTCTTATCTATTGGCGATTTCGTTCCATTTCACATTCCAAGTAATATTCGGCATGATAATTACATTGCCGGTTGCCAAATTGAATTATCTCTTATAGTTTCCGAGATATGGACTATCGATAATTTACACCTTAGGCTCTGCTTCTAACTTGGGCCCAAAGTGTAAAATGGACTTACCTATTGGCGATTTCGTTCCAATTCACATTCCAAGTAGTATTCGGCATGCTAATTACATTGCCGGTTGCCAAATTGCATTATCTCTTATAGTTTCCGAGATATGGACTATCGATAATTTACACCTTAGGCTCTGCTTCTAACTTGGGCCCAAATTGTAAAATGGTCTTATCTATTGGCGATTTCGTTCCAATTCACACTCCAAGTAATATTCGGCATGCTAATTACATTGCCGGTTGCGAAATTGCATTATCTCTTATAGTTTCCGAGATATGGTCTATCAATAATTTACACCTTAGGCTCTGCTTCTAACTTGGGCCCAAATTGTAAAATGGTCTTATCTATTGGCGATTTCGTTCCAATTCACATTCCAAGTAATATTCGGCATGCTAATTACATTGCCGGTTGCCAAATTGCATTATCTCTTATAGTTTCCGAGATATGGACTATCGATAATTTACACCTTAGGCTCTGCTTCTAACTTGGGCCCAAATTGTAAAATGGTCTTATCTATTGGCGATATCGTTCCAATTCACATTCCAAGTAATATTCGGCATGCTAATTACATTGCCGGTTGCCAAATTGCATTATCTCTTATAGTTTCCGAGATATGGACTATCGATAATTTACACCTTAGGCTCTGTTTCTAACTTGGGCCCAAATTGTAAAATGGTCTTATCTATTGGCGATTTCGTTCCATTTCACATTCCAAGTAATATTCGGCATGATAATTACATTGCCGGTTGCCAAATTGAATTATCTCTTATAGTTTCCGAGATATATACTATCGATAATTTACACCTTAGGCTCTGCTTCTAACTTGGGCCCAAATTGTAAAATGGACTTACCTATTGGCGATTTCGTTCCAATTCACATTCCAAGTAGTATTCGGCATGCTAATTACATTGCCGGTTGCCAAATTGCATTATCTCTTATAGTTTCCGAGATATGGACTATCGATAATTTACACCTTAGGCTCTGCTTCTAACTTGGGCCCAAATTGTAAAATGGTCTTATCTATTGGCGATTTCGTTCCAATTCACATTCCAAGTAATATTCGGCATGCTAATTACATTGCCGGTTGCCAAATTGCATTATCTCTTATGGTTTCCGAGATATGGACTATCGATAATTTACACCTTAGGCTCTGCTTCTAACTTGGGCCCAAATTGTAAAATGGTCTTATCTATTGGCGATTTCGTCCCAATTCACATTCCATGTGATATTCGGCATGCTAATTACATTGCCAGTTGCGAAATTGCATTATCTCTTATAGTTTCCGAGATATAGACTATCAATAATTTACACCTTAGTCTCTGCTTCTAACTTGGGCCCAAATTGTAAAATGGTCTTATCTATTGGCGATTTCGTTCCAATTCACATTCCAAGTAATATTCGGCATGCTAATTACATTGCCGGTTGCCAAATTGCATTATCTCTTATAGTTTCCGAGATATGGACTATCGATAATTTACACCTTAGGCTCTGCTTCTAACTTGGGCCCAAATTGTAAAATGGTCTTATCTATTGGCGATTTCGTTCCAATTCACATTCCAAGTAATATTCGGCATGCTAATTACATTGCCGGTTGCCAAATTGCATTATCTCTTATAGTTTCCGAGATATGGACTATCGATAATTTACACCTTAGGCTCTGCTTCTAACTTGGGCCCAAATTGTAAAATGGTCTTATCTATTGGCGATTTCGTTCCAATTCACATTCCAAGTAATATTCGGCATGCTAATTACATTGCCGGTTGCCAAATTGCATTATCTCTTATAGTTTCCGAGATATGGACTATCGATAATTTACACCTTAGGCTCTGCTTCTAACTTGGGCCCAAATTGTAAAATGCTCTTATCTATTGGCGATTTCGTTCCAATTCACATTCCAAGTAATATTCGGCATGCTAATTACATTGCCGGTTGCCAAATTGCATTATCTCTTATAGTTTCCGAGATATGGACTATCGATAATTTAAACCTTAATCTCTGCTTCTAACTTGGGCCCAAATTGTAAAATGGTCTTATCTATTGGCGATTTCGTTCCAATTCACACTCCAAGTAATATTCGGCATGCTAATTACATTGCCGGTTGCGAAATTGCATTATCTCTTATAGTTTCCGAGATATGGACTATCAATAATTTACACCTTAGGCTCTGCTTCTAACTTGGGCCCAAATTGTAAAATGGTCTTATCTATTGGCGATTTCGTTCCAATTCACATTCCAAGTAATATTCGGCATGCTAATTACATTGCCGATTGCCAAATTGCATTATCTCTTATAGTTTCTGAGATATGGACTATCGATAATTTACACCTTAGGCTCTGCTTCTAACTTGGGCCCAAATTGTAAAATGGTCTTATCTATTGGCGATTTCGTTCCAATTCACATTCCAAGTAATATTCGGCATGCTAATTACATTGCCGGTTGCCAAATTGCATTATCTCTTATAGTTTCCGAGATATGGACTATCGATAATTTACACCTTAGGCTCTGCTTCTAACTTGGGCCCAAATTGTAAAATGGTCTTATCTATTGGCGATTTCGTTCCAATTCACATTCCAAGTAATATTCGGCATGCTAATTACATTGCCGGTTGCCAAATTGCATTATCTCTTATAGTTTCCGAGATATGGACTATCGATAATTTACACCTTAGGCTCTGCTTCTAACTTGGGCCCAAATTGTAAAATGGTCTTATCTATTGGCGATTTCGTCTCAATTCACATTCCAAGTGATATTCGGCATGCTAATTACATTGCCGGTTGCGAAATTGCATTATCTCTTATAGTTTCCGAGATATGGACTATCAATAATTTACACCTTAGGCTCTGCTTCTAACTTGGGCCCAAATTGTAAAATGGTCTTATCTATTGGCGATTTCGTTCCAATTCACATTCCAAGTAATATTCGGCATGCTAATTACATTGCCGGTTGCCAAATTGTATTATCTCTTATAGTTTCCGAGATATGGACTAACGATAATTTACACCTTAGGCTCTGCTTCTAACTTGGGCCCAAATTGTAAAATGGTCTTATCTATTGGCGATTTCGTTGCAATTCACATTCCAAGTAATATTCGGCATGCTAATTACATTGCCGGTTGCCAAATTGCATTATCTCTTATTGTTTCCGAGATATGGACTATCGATAATTTACACCTTAGGCTCTGCTTCTAACTTGGGCCCAAATTGTAAAATGGCCTTATCTATTGGCGATTTCGTTCCAATTCACATTCCAAGTAATATTCGGCATGCTAGTTACATTGCCGGTTGCCAAATTGCATTATCTCTTATAGTTTCCGAGATATTGACTATCGATAATTTACACCTTAGGCTCTGCTTCTAACTTGGGCCCAAATTGTAAAATGGTCTTATCTATTGGCGATTTCGTCCCAATTCACATTCCAAGTGATATTCGGCATGCTAATTACATTGCCGGTTGCGAAATTGCATTATCTCTTATAGTTTCCGAGATATGGACTATCAATAATTTACACCTTAGGCTCTGCTTCTAACTTGGGCCCAAATTGTAAAATGGTCTTATCTATTGGCGATTTCGTTCCAATTCACATTCCAAGTAATATTCGGCATGCTAATTACATTGCCGGTTGCCAAATTGCATTATCTCTTATAGTTTCCGAGATATGGACTATCGATAATTTACACCTTAGGCTCTGCTTCTAACTTGAGCCCAAATTGTAAAATGGTCTTATCTATTGGCGATTTCGTTCCAATTCACATTCCAAGTAATATTCGGCATGCTAATTACATTGCCGGTTGCCAAATTGCATTATCTCTTATAGTTTCCGAGATATGGACTATCGATAATTTACACCTTTGGCTCTGCTTCTAACTTGGGCCCAAATTGTAAAATGGTCTTATCTATTGGCGATTTCGTTCCAATTCACATTCCAAGTAATATTCGACATGCTAATTACATTGCCGGTTGCCAAATTGCATTATCTCTTATAGTTTCCGAGATATGGACTATCAATAATTTACACCTTAGGCTCTGCTTCTAACTTGGGCCCAAATTGTAAAATGGTCTTATCTATTGGCGATTTCGTTCCAATTCACATTCCAAGTAATATTCGGCATGCTAATTACATTGCCGGTTGCCAAATTGCATTATCTCTTATAGTTTCCGAGATATGGACTATCGATAATTTACACCTTAGGCTCTGCTTCTAACTTGGGCCCAAATTGTAAAATGGTCTTATCTATTGGCGATTTCGTTCCAATTCACATTCCAAGTAATATTCGGCATGCTAATTACATCGCCGGTTGCCAAATTGCATTATCTCTTATAGTTTCCGAGATATGGACTATCGATAATTTACACCTTAGGCTCTGCTTCTAACTTGGGCCCAAATTGTAAAATGGTCTTATCTATTGGCGATTTCGTTCCAATTCACATTCCAAGTAATATTCGGCATGCTAATTACATTGCCGGTTGCCAAATTGCATTATCTCTTATAGTTTCCGAGATATGGACTATCGATAATTTACACCTTAGGCTCTGCTTCTAACTTGGGCCCAAATTGTAAAATGGTCTTATCTATTGGCGATTTCGTTCCAATTCACATTCAAAGTAATATTCGGCATGCCAATTACATTGCCGGTTGCCAAATTGCATTATCTCTTATAGTTTCCGAGATATGGACTATCGATAATTTACACCTTAGGCTCTGCTTCTAACTTGGGCCCAAATTGTAAAATGGTCTTATCTATTGGCGATTTCGTTCCAATTCACATTCCAAGTAATATTCGGCATGCTAATTACATTGCCGGTTGCCAAATTGCATTATCTCTTATAGTTTCCGAGATATGGACTATCGATAATTTACACCTTAGGCTCTGCTTCTAACTTGGGCCCAAATTGTAAAATGGTCTTATCTATTGGCGATTTCGTTCCAATTCACATTCCAAGTAATATTCGGCATGCTAATTACATTGCCGGTTGCCAAATTGCATTATCTCTTATAGTTTCCGAGATATGGACTATCGATAATTTACACCATAGGCTCTGCTTCTAACTTGGGCCCAAATTGTAAAATGGTCTTATCTATTGGCGATTTCGTTCCAATTCACATTCCAAGTAATATTCGGCATGCTAATTACATTGCCGGTTGCCAAATTGCATTATCTCTTATAGTTTCCGAGATATGGACTATCGATAATTTACACCTTAGGCTCTGCTTCTAACTTGGGCCCAAATTGTAAAATGGTCTTACCTATTGGCGATTTCGTTCCAATTCACATTCCAAGTAATATTCGGCATGCTAATTACATTGCCGGTTGCCAAATTGCATTATCTCTTATAGTTTCCGAGATATGGACTATCAATAATTTACACCTTAGGCTCTGCTTCTAACTTGGGCCCAAATTGTAAAATGGTCTTATCTATTGGCGATTTCGTTCCAATTCACATTCCAAGTAATATTCGGCATGCTAATTACATTGCCGGTTGCCAAATTGCATTATCTCTTATAGTTTCCGAGATATGGACTATCGATAATTTACACCTTAGGCTCTGCTTCTAACTTGGGCCCAAATTGTAAAATCGTCTTATCTATTGGCGATTTCGTTCCAATTCACATTCCAAGTAATATTCGGCATGCTAATTACATTGCCGGTTGCCAAATTGCATTATCTCTTATAGTTTCCGAGATATGGACTATCGATAATTTACACTATAGGCTCTGCTTCTAACTTGGGCCCAAATTGTAAAATGGTCTTATCTATTGGCGATTTCGTTCCAATTCACATTCCAAGTAATATTCGGCATGCTAATTACATTGCCGGTTGCCAAATTGAATTATCTCTTATAGTTTCCGAGATATGGACTATCAATAATTTACACCTTAGGCTCTGCTTCTAACTTGGGCCCAAATTGTAAAATGGTCTTACCTATTGGTGATTTCGTTCCAATTCACATTCCAAGTAATATTCGGCATGCTAATTACATTGCCGGTGGCCAAGTTGCATTATCTCTTATAGTTTCCAAGATATGGACTATCGATAATTTACACCTTAGGCTCTGCTTCTAACTTGGGCCCAAATTGTAAAATGGTCTTATCTATTGGCGATTTCGTTCCAATTCACATTCCAAGTAATATTCGGCATGCTAATTACATTGCCGGTTGCCAAATTGCATTATCTCTTATAGTTTCCGAGATATGGACTATCGATTATTTTTAACCTTAGGCTCTGCTTCTAACTTGGGCCCAAACTGTAAAATGGTCTTATCTATTGGCGATTTCGTTCCAATTCACATTCCAAGTAATATTCGGCATGCTAATTACATTGCCGGTTGCCAAATTGCATTATCTCTTATAGTTTCCGAGATATGGACTGTCGATAATTTACACCTTAGGCTCTGCTTCTAACTTGGGCCCAAATTGTAAAATGGTCTTATCTATTTGCGATTTCGTTCCAATTCACATTCCAAGTAATATTCGGCATGCTAATTACATTGCCGGTTGCCAAATTGCATTATCTCTTATAGTTTCCGAGATATGGACTATCGATAATTTACACCTTATGCTCTGCTTCTAACTTGGGCCCAAATTGTAAAATGGCCTTATCTATTGGCGATTTCGTCCCAATTCACATTCCAAGTAATATTCGGCATGCTAATTACATTGCCGGTTGCCAAATTGCATTATCTCTTATTGTTTCCGAGATATGGACTATCGATAATTTACACCTTAGGCTCTGCTTCTAACTTGGGCCCAAATTGTAAAATGGCCTTATCTATTGGCGATTTCGTTCCAATTCACATTCCAAGTAATATTCGGCATGCTAGTTACATTGCCGGTTGCCAAATTGCATTATCTCTTATAGTTTCCGAGATATTGACTATCGATAATTTACACCTTAGGCTCTGCTTCTAACTTGGGCCCAAATTGTAAAATGGTCTTATCTATTGGCGATTTCGTCCCAATTCACATTCCAAGTGATATTCGGCATGCTAATTACATTGCCGGTTGCGAAATTGCATTATCTCTTATAGTTTCCGAGATATGGACTATCAATAATTTACACCTTAGGCTCTGCTTCTAACTTGGGCCCAAATTGTAAAATGGTCTTATCTATTGGCGATTTCGTTCCAATTCACATTCCAAGTAATATTCGGCATGCTAATTACATTGCCGGTTGCCAAATTGCATTATCTCTTATAGTTTCCGAGATATGGACTATCGATAATTTACACCTTAGGCTCTGCTTCTAACTTGAGCCCAAATTGTAAAATGGTCTTATCTATTGGCGATTTCGTTCCAATTCACATTCCAAGTAATATTCGGCATGCTAATTACATTGCCGGTTGCCAAATTGCATTATCTCTTATAGTTTCCGAAATATGGACTATCGATAATTTACACCTTTGGCTCTGCTTCTAACTTGGGCCCAAATTGTAAAATGGTCTTATCTATTGGCGATTTCGTTCCAATTCACATTCCAAGTAATATTCGACATGCTAATTACATTGCCGGTTGCCAAATTGCATTATCTCTTATAGTTTCCGAGATATGGACTATCAATAATTTACACCTTAGGCTCTGCTTCTAACTTGGGCCCAAATTGTAAAATGGTCTTATCTATTGGCGATTTCGTTCCAATTCACATTCCAAGTAATATTCGGCATGCTAATTACATTGCCGGTTGCCAAATTGCATTATCTCTTATAGTTTCCGAGATATGGACTATCGATAATTTACACCTTAGGCTCTGCTTCTAACTTGGGCCCAAATTGTAAAATGGTCTTATCTATTGGCGATTTCGTTCCAATTCACATTCAAAGTAATATTCGGCATGCCAATTACATTGCCGGTTGCCAAATTGCATTATCTCTTATAGTTTCCGAGATATGGACTATCGATAATTTACACCTTAGGCTCTGCTTCTAACTTGGGCCCAAATTGTAAAATGGTCTTATCTATTGGCGATTTCGTTCCAATTCACATTCCAAGTAATATTCGGCATGCTAATTACATTGCCGGTTGCCAAATTGCATTATCTCTTATAGTTTCCGAGATATGGACTATCGATAATTTACACCTTAGGCTCTGCTTCTAACTTGGGCCCAAATTGTAAAATGGTCTTATCTATTGGCGATTTCGTTCCAATTCACATTCCAAGTAATATTCGGCATGCTAATTACATTGCCGGTTGCCAAATTGCATTATCTCTTATAGTTTCCGAGATATGGACTATCAATAATTTACACCATAGGCTCTGCTTCTAACTTGGGCCCAAATTGTAAAATGGTCTTATCTATTGGCGATTTCGTTCCAATTCACATTCCAAGTAATATTCGGCATGCTAATTACATTGCCGGTTGCCAAATTGCATTATCTCTTATAGTTTCCGAGATATGGACTATCGATAATTTACACCTTAGGCTCTGCTTCTAACTTGGGCCCAAATTGTAAAATGGTCTTACCTATTGGCGATTTCGTTCCAATTCACATTCCAAGTAATATTCGGCATGCTAATTACATTGCCGGTTGCCAAATTGCATTATCTCTTATAGTTTCCGAGATATGGACTATCAATAATTTACACCTTAGGCTCTGCTTCTAACTTGGGCCCAAATTGTAAAATGGTCTTATCTATTGGCGATTTCGTTCCAATTCACATTCCAAGTAATATTCGGCATGCTAATTACATTGCCGGTTGCCAAATTGCATTATCTCTTATAGTTTCCGAGATATGGACTATCGATAATTTACACCTTAGGCTCTGCTTCTAACTTGGGCCCAAATTGTAAAATCGTCTTATCTATTGGCGATTTCGTTCCAATTCACATTCCAAGTAATATTCGGCATGCTAGTTACATTGCCGGTTGCCAAATTGCATTATCTCTTATAGTTTCCGAGATATTGACTATCGATAATTTACACCTTAGGCTCTGCTTCTAACTTGGGCCCAAATTGTAAAATGGTCTTATCTATTGGCGATTTCGTCCCAATTCACATTCCAAGTGATATTCGGCATGCTAATTACATTGCCGGTTGCGAAATTGCATTATCTCTTATAGTTTCCGAGATATGGACTATCAATAATTTACACCTTAGGCTCTGCTTCTAACTTGGGCCCAAATTGTAAAATGGTCTTATCTATTGGCGATTTCGTTCCAATTCACATTCCAAGTAATATTCGGCATGCTAATTACATTGCCGGTTGCCAAATTGCATTATCTCTTATAGTTTCCGAGATATGGACTATCGATAATTTACACCTTAGGCTCTGCTTCTAACTTGAGCCCAAATTGTAAAATGGTCTTATCTATTGGCGATTTCGTTCCAATTCACATTCCAAGTAATATTCGGCATGCTAATTACATTGCCGGTTGCCAAATTGCATTATCTCTTATAGTTTCCGAGATATGGACTATCGATAATTTACACCTTTGGCTCTGCTTCTAACTTGGGCCCAAATTGTAAAATGGTCTTATCTATTGGCGATTTCGTTCCAATTCACATTCCAAGTAATATTCGACATGCTAATTACATTGCCGGTTGCCAAATTGCATTATCTCTTATAGTTTCCGAGATATGGACTATCAATAATTTACACCTTAGGCTCTGCTTCTAACTTGGGCCCAAATTGTAAAATGGTCTTATCTATTGGCGATTTCGTTCCAATTCACATTCCAAGTAACATTCGGCATGCTAATTACATTGCCGGTTGCCAAATTGCATTATCTCTTATAGTTTCCGAGATATGGACTATCGATAATTTACACCTTAGGCTCTGCTTCTAACTTGGGCCCAAATTGTAAAATGGTCTTATCTGTTGGCGATTTCGTTCCAATTCACATTCCAAGTAATATTCGGCATGCTAATTACATTGCCGGTTGCCAAATTGCATTATCTCTTATAGTTTCCGAGATATGGACTATCGATAATTTACACCTTAGGCTCTGCTTCTAACTTGGGCCCAAATTGTAAAATGGTCTTATCTATTGGCGATTTCGTTCCAATTCACATTCCAAGTAATATTCGGCATGCTAATTACATTGCCGGTTGCCAAATTGCATTATCTCTTATAGTTTCCGAGATATGGACTATCGATAATTTACACCTTAGGCTCTGCTTCTAACTTGGGCCCAAATTGTAAAATGGTCTTATCTATTGGCGATTTCGTTCCAATTCACATTCAAAGTAATATTCGGCATGCCAATTACATTGCCGGTTGCCAAATTGCATTATCTCTTATAGTTTCCGAGATATGGACTATCGATAATTTACACCTTAGGCTCTGCTTCTAACTTGGGCCCAAATTGTAAAATGGTCTTATCTATTGGCGATTTCGTTCCAATTCACATTCCAAGTAATATTCGGCATGCTAATTACATTGCCGGTTGCCAAATTGCATTATCTCTTATAGTTTCCGAGATATGGACTATCGATAATTTACACCTTAGGCTCTGCTTCTAACTTGGGCCCAAATTGTAAAATGGTCTTATCTATTGGCGATATCGTTCCAATTCACATTCCAAGTAATATTCGGCATGCTAATTACATTGCCGGTTGCCAAATTGCATTATCTCTTATAGTTTCCGAGATATGGACTATCGATAATTTACACCTTAGGCTCTGCTTCTAACTTGGGCCCAAATTGTAAAATGGTCTTATCTATTGGCGATTTCGTTCCAATTCACATTCCAAGTAATATTCGGCATGCTAATTACATTGCCGGTTGCCAAATTGCATTATCTCTTATAGTTTCCGAGATATGGACTATCGATAATTTACACCTTAGGCTCTGCTTCTAACTTGGGCCCAAATTGTAAAATGGTCTTATCTATTGGCGATTTCGTTCCAATTCACATTCCAAGTAATATTCGGCATGCTAATTACATTGCCGGTTGCCAAATTGCATTATCTCTTATAGTTTCCGAGATATGGACTATCGATAATTTACACCTTAGGCTCTGCTTCTAACTTGGGCCCAAATTGTAAAATGGTCTTATCTATTGGCGATTTCGTTCCAATTCACATTCAAAGTAATATTCGGCATGCCAATTACATTGCCGTTTGCCAAATTGCATTATCTCTTATAGTTTCCGAGATATGGACTATCGATAATTTACACCTTAGGCTCTGCTTCTAACTTGGGCCCAAATTGTAAAATGGTCTTATCTATTGGCGATTTCGTTCCAATTCACATTCCAAGTAATATTCGGCATGCTAATTACATTGCCGGTTGCCAAATTGCATTATCTCTTATAGTTTCCGAGATATGGACTATCGATAATTTACACCTTAGGCTCTGCTTCTAACTTGGGCCCAAATTGTAAAATGGTCTTATCTATTGGCGATTTCGTTCCAATTCACATTCCAAGTAATATTCGGCATGCTAATTACATTGCCGGTTGCCAAATTGCATTATCTCTTATAGTTTCCGAGATATGGACTATCGATAATTTACACCTTTGGCTCTGCTTCTAACTTGGGCCCAAATTGTAAAATGGTCTTATCTATTGGCGATTTCGTTCCAATTCACATTCCAAGTAATATTCGGCATGCTAATTACATTGCCGGTTGCCAAATTGCATTATCTCTTATAGTTTCCGAGATATGGACTATCGATAATTTACACCATAGGCTCTGCTTCTAACTTGGGCCCAAATTGTAAAATGGTCTTATCTATTGGCGATTTCGTTCCAATTCACATTCCAAGTAATATTCGGCATGCTAATTACATTGCCGGTTGCCAAATTGCATTATCTCTTATAGTTTCCGAGATATGGACTATCGATAATTTACACCTTAGGCTCTGCTTCTAACTTGGGCCCAAATTGTAAAATGGTCTTACCTATTGGCGATTTCGTTCCAATTCACATTCCAAGTAATATTCGGCATGCTAATTACATTGCCGGTTGCCAAATTGCATTATCTCTTATAGTTTCCGAGATATGGACTATCAATAATTTACACCTTAGGCTCTGCTTCTAACTTGGGCCCAAATTGTAAAATGGTCTTATCTATTGGCGATTTCGTTCCAATTCACATTCCAAGTAATATTCGGCATGCTAATTACATTGCCGGTTGCCAAATTGCATTATCTCTTATAGTTTCCGAGATATGGACTATCGATAATTTTCACCTTAGGCTCTGCTTCTAACTTGGGCCCAAATTGTAAAATCGTCTTATCTATTGGCGATTTCGTTCCAATTCACATTCCAAGTAATATTCGGCATGCTAATTACATTGCCGGTTGCCAAATTGCATTATCTCTTATAGTTTCCGAGATATGGACTATCGATAATTTACACTATAGGCTCTGCTTCTAACTTGGGCCCAAATTGTAAAATGGTCTTATCTATTGGCGATTTCGTTCCAATTCACATTCCAAGTAATATTCGGCATGCTAATTACATTGCCGGTTGCCAAATTGAATTATCTCTTATAGTTTCCGAGATATGGACTATCAATAATTTACACCTTAGGCTCTGCTTCTAACTTGGGCCCAAATTGTAAAATGGTCTTACCTATTGGTGATTTCGTTCCAATTCACATTCCAAGTAATATTCGGCATGCTAATTACATTGCCGGTGGCCAAGTTGCATTATCTCTTATAGTTTCCGAGATATGGACTATCGATAATTTACACCTTAGGCTCTGCTTCTAACTTGGGCCCAAATTGTAAAATGGTCTTATCTATTGGCGATTTCGTTCCAATTCACATTCCAAGTAATATTCGGCATGCTAATTACATTGCCTGTTGCCAAATTGCATTATCTCTTATAGTTTCCGAGATATGGACTATCGATTATTTTTAACCTTAGGCTCTGCTTCTAACTTGGGCCCAAACTGTAAAATGGTCTTATCTATTGGCGATTTCGTTCCAATTCACATTCCAAGTAATATTCGGCATGCTAATTACATTGCCGGTTGCCAAATTGCATTATCTCTTATAGTTTCCGAGATATGGACTGTCGATAATTTACACCTTAGGCTCTGCTTCTAACTTGGGCCCAAATTGTAAAATGGTCTTATCTATTTGCGATTTCGTTCCAATTCACATTCCAAGTAATATTCGGCATGCTAATTACATTGCCGGTTGCCAAATTGCATTATCTCTTATAGTTTCCGAGATATGGACTATCGATAATTTACACCTTATGCTCTGCTTCTAACTTGGGCCCAAATTGTAAAATGGCCTTATCTATTGGCGATTTCGTCCCAATTCACATTCCAAGTAATATTCGGCATGCTAATTACATTGCCGGTTGCGAAATTGCATTATCTCTTATAGTTTCAGAGATATGGACTATCGATAATTTACACCTTAGGCTCTGCTTCTAACTTGGGCCCAAATTGTAAAATGGTCTTATCTATTGGCGATTTCGTTCCAATTCACATTCCAATTAATATTCGGCATGCTAATTACATTGCCGGTTGCCAAATTGCTTTATCTCTTATAGTTTCCGAGATATGGACTATCGATAATTTACACCTTAGGCTCTGCTTCTAACTTGGGCCCAAATTGTAAAATGGTCTTATCTATTGGCGATTTCGTTCCAATTCACATTCCAAGTAATATTCGGCATGCTAATTACATTGCCGGTTGCCAAATTGCATTATCTCTTATAGTTTCCGAGATATGGTCTATCGATAATTTACACCTTAGGCTCTGCTTCTAACTTGGGCCCAAATTGTAAAATGGTCTTATCTATTGGCGATTTCGTTCCAATTCACATTTCAAGTAATATTCGGCATGCTAATTACATTGCCGGTTGCCAAATTGCATTATCTCTTATAGTTTCCGAGATATGGACTATCGATAATTTACACCATAGGCTCTGCTTCTAACTTGGGCCCAAATTGTAAAATGGTCTTATCTATTGGCGATTTCGTTCCAATTCACATTCCAACTAATATTCGGCATGCTAATTACATTGCCGGTTGCCAAATTGCATTATCTCTTATAGTTTCCGAGATATGGACTATCGATAATTTACACCTTAGGCTCTGCTTCTGACTTTGGCCCAAATTGTAAAATGGTCTTATCTATTGGCGATTTCGTTCCAATTCACATTCCAAGTAATATTCGGCATGCTAATTACATTGCCGGTTGCCAAATTGCATTATCTCTTATAGTTTCCGAGATATGGACTATCGATAATTTACACCTTAGGCTCTGCTTCTAACTTGGGCCCAAATTGTAAAATGGTCTTATCTCTTGGCGATTTCGTCCCAATTCACATTCCAAGTGATATTCGGCATGCTAATTACATTGCAGGTTGCGAAATTGCATTATCTCTTATAGTTTCCGAGATATGGACTATCAATAATTTACACCTTAGGCTCTGCTTCTAACTTGGGCCCAAATTGTAAAATGGTCTTACCTATTGGTGATTTCGTTCCAATTCACATTCCAAGTAATATTCGGCATGCTAATTACATTGCCGGTGGCCAAGTTGCATTATCTCTTATAGTTTCCGAGATATGGACTATCGATAATTTACACCTTAGGCTCTGCTTCTAACTTGGGCCCAAATTGTAAAATGGTCTTATCTATTGGCGATTTCGTTCCAATTCACATTCCAAGTAATATTCGGCATGCTAATTACATTGCCGGTTGCCAAATTTCATTATCTCTTATAGTTTCCGAGATATGGACTATCGATTATTTTTAACCTTAGGCTCTGCTTCTAACTTGGGCCCAAACTGTAAAATGGTCTTATCTATTGGCGATTTCGTTCCAATTCACATTCCAAGTAATATTCGGCATGCTAATTACATTGCCGGTTGCCAAATTGCATTATCTCTTATAGTTTCCGAGATATGGACTGTCGATAATTTACACCTTAGGCTCTGCTTCTAACTTGGGCCCAAATTGTAAAATGGTCTTATCTATTTGCGATTTCGTTCCAATTCACATTCCAAGTAATATTCGGCATGCTAATTACATTGCCGGTTGCCAAATTGCATTATCTCTTATAGTTTCCGATATATGGACTATCGATAATTTACACCTTATGCTCTGCTTCTAACTTGGGCCCAAATTGTAAAATGGCCTTATCTATTGGCGATTTCGTCCCAATTCACATTCCAAGTAATATTCGGCATGCTAATTACATTGCCGGTTGCGAAATTGCATTATCTCTTATAGTTTCAGAGATATGGACTATCGATAATTTACACCTTAGGCTCTGCTTCTAACTTGGGCCCAAATTGTAAAATGGTCTTATCTATTGGCGATTTCGTTCCAATTCACATTCCAATTAATATTCGGCATGCTAATTACATTGCCGGTTGCCAAATTGCTTTATCTCTTATAGTTTCCGAGATATGGACTATCGATAATTTACACCTTAGGCTCTGCTTCTAACTTGGGCCCAAATTGTAAAATGGTCTTATCTATTGGCGATTTCGTTCCAATTCACATTCCAAGTAATATTCGGCATGCTAATTACATTGCCGGTTGCCAAATTGCATTATCTCTTATAGTTTCCGAGATATGGTCTATCGATAATTTACACCTTAGGCTCTGCTTCTAACTTGGGCCCAAATTGTAAAATGGTCTTATCTATTGGCGATTTCGTTCCAATTCACATTCCAAGTAATATTCGGCATGCTAATTACATTGCCGGTTGCCAAATTGCATTATCTCTTATAGTTTCCGAGATATGGACTATCGATAATTTACACCATAGGCTCTGCTTCTAACTTGGGCCCAAATTGTAAAATGGTCTTATCTATTGGCGATTTCGTTCCAATTCACATTCCAACTAATATTCGGCATGCTAATTACATTGCCGGTTGCCAAATTGCATTATCTCTTATAGTTTCCGAGATATGGACTATCGATAATTTACACCTTAGGCTCTGCTTCTGACTTTGGCCCAAATTGTAAAATGGTCTTATCTATTGGCGATTTCGTTCCAATTCACATTCCAAGTAATATTCGGCATGCTAATTACATTGCCGGTTGCCAAATTGCATTATCTCTTATAGTTTCCGAGATATGGACTATCGATAATTTACACCTTAGGCTCTGCTTCTAACTTGGGCCCAAATTGTAAAATGGTCTTATCTCTTGGCGATTTCGTCCCAATTCACATTCCAAGTGATATTCGGCATGCTAATTACATTGCAGGTTGCGAAATTGCATTATCTCTTATAGTTTCCGAGATATGGACTATCAATAATTTACACCTTAGGCTCTGCTTCTAACTTGGGCCCAAATTGTAAAATGGTCTTATCTATTGGCGATTTCGTTCCAATTCACATTCCAAGTAATATTCGGCATGCTAATTACATTGCCGGTTGCCAAATTGCATTATCTCTTATAGTTTCCGAGATATGGACTATCGATAATTTACACCTTAGGCTCTGCTTCTAACTTGGGCCCAAATTGTAAAATCGTCTTATCTATTGGCGATTTCGTTCCAATTCACATTCCAAGTAATATTCGGCATGCTAATTACATTGCCGGTTGCCAAATTGCATTATCTCTTATAGTTTCCGAGATATGGACTATCGATAATTTACACCTTAGGCTCTGCTTCTAACTTGGGCCCAAATTGTAAAATGGTCTTATCTATTGGCGATTTCGTTCCAATTCACATTCCAAGTAATATTCGGCATGCTAATTACATTGCCGGTTGCCAAATTGAATTATCTCTTATAGGTTACGAGATATGGACTATCAATAATTTACAACTTAGGCTCTGCTTCTAACTTGGGCCCAAATTGTAAAATGGTCTTACCTATTGGCGATTTCGTTCCAATTTACACTCCAAATAATATTCGGCATGCTAATTACATTGCCGGTGGCCAAGTTGCATTATCTCTTATAGTTTCCGAGATATGGACTATCGATAATTTACACCTTAGGCTCTGCTTCTAACTTGGGCCCAAATTGTAAAATGGTCTTATCTATTGGCGATTTCGTTCCAATTGACATTCCAAGTAATATTCGGCATGCTAATTACATTGCCGGTTGCCAAATTGCATTATCTCTTATAGTTTCCGAGATATGGACTATCGATTATTTTTAACCTTAGGCTCTGCTTCTAACTTGGGCCCAAACTGTAAAATGGTCTTATCTATTGGCGATTTCGTTCCAATTCACATTCCAAGTAATGTTCGGCATGCTAATTACATTGCCGGTTGCCAAATTGCATTATCTCTTATAGTTTCCGAGATATGGACTGTCGATAATTTACACCTTAGGCTCTGCTTCTAACTTGGGCCCAAATTGTAAAATGGTCTTATCTATTGGCGATTTCGTTCCAATTCACATTCCAAGTAATATTCGGCATGCTAATTACATTACCGGTTGCCAAATTGCATTATCTCTTATAGTTTCCGAGATATGGACTATCGATAATTTACACCTTATGCTCTGCTTCTAACTTGGGCCCAAATTGTAAAATGGCCTTATCTATTGGCGATTTCGTCCCAATTCACATTCCAAGTAATATTCGGTATGCTAATTACATTGCCGGTTGCCAAATTGCATTATCTCTTATAGTTTCCGAGATATGGACTATCGATAATTTACACCATAGGCTCTGCTTCTAACTTGGGCCCAAATTGTAAAATGGTCTTATCTATTGGCGATTTCGTTCCAATTCACATTCCAAGTAATATTCGGCATGCTAATTACATTGCCGGTTGCCAAATTGCATTATCTCTTATAGTTTCCGAGATATGGACTATCGATAATTTACACCATAGGCTCTGCTTCTAACTTGGGCTCAAATTGTAAAATGGTCTTATCTATTGGCGATATCGTTCCAATTCACATTCCAAGTAATATTCGGCATGCTAATTACATTGCCGGTTGCCAAATTGCATTATCTCTTATAGTTTCCGAGATATGGACTATCGATAATTTACACCTTAGGCTCTGCTTCTAACTTGCTCCCAAATTGTAAAATGGTCTTATCTATTGGCGATTTCGTTCCAATTCACATTCCAAGTAATATTCGGCATGCTAATTACATTGCCGGTTGCCAAATTGCATTATCTCTTATAGTTTCCGAGATATGGACTATCGATAATTTACACCTTAGGCTCTGCTTCTAACTTGGGCCCAAATTGTAAAATGGTCTTATCTATTGGCGATTTCGTTCCAATTCACAGTCCAAGTAATATTCGGCATGCTAATTACATTGCCGGTTGCCAAATTGAATTATCTCTTATAGTTTCCGAGATATGGACTATCGATAATTTACACCTTAGGCTCTGCTTCTAACTTGGGCCCAAATTGTAAAATGGTATTACCTATTGGCGATTTCGTTCCAATTCACATTCCAAGTAATATTCGGCATGCTAATTACATTGCCGGTTGCCAAATTGCATTATCTCTTATAGTTTCCGAGACATGGACTATCGATAATTTACACCTTAGGCTCTGCTTCTAACTTGGGCCCAAATTGTAAAATGGTCTAATCTATTGGCGATTTCGTTCCAATTCACATTCCAAGTAATATTCGGCATGCTAATTACATTGCCGGTTGCGAAATTGCATTATCTCTTATAGTTTCCGAGATATGGACTATCGATAATTTACACCTTAGGCTCTGCTTCTAACTTGGGCCCAAATTGTAAAATGGTCATATCTATTGGCGATTTCGTTCCAATTCACATTCCAATTAATATTCGGCATGCTAATTACATTGCCCGTTGCCAAATTGCATTATCTCTTATAGTTTCCGAGATATGGACTATCGATAATTTACACCTTAGGCTCTGCTTCTAACTTGGGCCCAAATTGTAAAATGGTCTTATCTATTGGCGATTTCGTTCCAATTCACATTCCAAGTAATATTCGGCATGCTAATTACATTGCCGGTTGCCAAATTGCATTATCTCTTATAGTTTCCGAGATATGGACTATCGATAATTTACACCTTAGGCTCTGCTTCTAATTTGGACCCAAATTGTAAAATGGTCTTATCTATTGGCGATTTCGTCCCAATTCACATTCCAAGTGATATTCGGCATGCTAATTACATTGCCGGTTGCGAAATTGCATTATCTCTTATAGTTTCCGAGATATGGACTATCAATAATTTACACCTTAGGCTCTGCTTCTAACTTAGGCCCAAATTGTAAAATGGTCTTATCTATTGGCGATTTCGTTCCAATTCACATTCCAAGTAATATTCGGCATGCTAATTACATTGCCGGTTGCCAAATTGCATTATCTCTTATAGTTTCCGAGATATGGACTATCGATAATTTACACCTTAGGCTCTGCTTCTAACTTGGGCCCAAATTGTAAAATGGTCTTATCTATTGGCGATTTCGTTCCAATTCACATTCCAAGTAATATTCGGCATGCTAATTACATTGCCGGTTGCCAAATTGCATTATCTCTTATAGTTTCCGAGATATGGACTATCGATAATTTACACCTTAGGCTCTGCTTCTAACTTGGGCCCAAATTGTAAAATGGTCTTATCTATTGGCGATTTCGTTCCAATTCACCTTCCAAGTAATATTCGGCATGCTAATTACATTGCCGGTTGCCAAATTGCATTATCTCTTATAGTTTCCGAGATATGGACTATCGATAATTTACACAATAGGCTCTGCTTCTAACTTGGGCCCAAATTGTAATATGGTCTTATCTATTGGCGATTTCGTTCCAATTCACATTCCAAGTAATATTCGGCATGCTAATTACATTGCCGGTTGCCAAATTGAATTATCTCTTATAGTTTCCGAGATATGGACTATCGATAATTTACACCTTAGGCTCTGCTTCTAACTTGGGCCCAAATTGTAAAATGGTCTTACCTATTGGCGATTTCGTTCCAATTCACATTCCAAGTAATATTCGGCATGCTAATTACATTGCCGGTTGCCAAATTGCATTATCTCTTATAGTTTCCGAGATATGAACTATCGATAATTTACACCTTATGCTCTGCTTCTAACTTGGGCCCAAATTGTAAAATGGCCTTATCTATTGGCGATTTCGTCCCAATTCACATTCCAAGTAATATTCGGCATGCTAATTACATTGCCGGTTGCGAAATTGCATTATCTCTTATAGTTTCAGAGATATGGACTATCGATAATTTACACCTTAGGCTCTGCTTCTAACTTGGGCCCAAATTGTAAAATGGTCTTATCTATTGGCGATTTCGTTCCAATTCACATTCCAAGTAATATTCGGCATGCTAATTACATTGCCGGTTGCCAAATTGAATTATCTCTTATAGTTTCCGAGATATGGACTATCGATAATTTACACCTTAGGCTCTGCTTCTAACTTGGGCCCAAATTGTAAAATGGTCTTACCTATTGGCGATTTCGTTCCAATTCACATTCCAAGTAATATTCGGCATGCTAATTACATTGCCGGTTGCCAAATTGCATTATCTCTTATAGTTTCCGAGACATGGACTATCGATAATTTACACCTTAGGCTCTGCTTCTAACTTGGGCCCAAATTGTAAAATGGTCTTATCTATTGGCGATTTCGTTCCAATTCACATTCCAAGTAATATTCGGCATGCTAATTACATTGCCGGTTGCGAAATTGCATTATCTCTTATAGTTTCCGAGATATGGACTATCGATAATTTACACCTTAGGCTCTGCTTCTAACTTGGGCCCAAATTGTAAAATGGTCATATCTATTGGCGATTTCGTTCCAATTCACATTCCAATTAATATTCGGCATGCTAATTACATTGCCGGTTGCCAAATTGCATTATCTCTTATAGTTTCCGAGATATGGACTATCGATAATTTACACCTTAGGCTCTGCTTCTAACTTGGGCCCAAATTGTAAAATGGTCTTATCTATTGGCGATTTCGTTCCAATTCACATTCCAAGTAATATTCGGCATGCTAATTACATTGCCGGTTGCCAAATTGCATTATCTCTTATAGTTTCCGAGATATGGACTATCGATAATTTACACCTTAGGCTCTGCTTCTAATTTGGACCCAAATTGTAAAATGGTCTTATCTATTGGCGATTTCGTCCCAATTCACATTCCAAGTGATATTCGGCATGCTAATTACATTGCCGGTTGCGAAATTTCATTATCTCTTATAGTTTCCGAGATATGGACTATCAATAATTTACACCTTAGGCTCTGCTTCTAACTTAGGCCCAAATTGTAAAATGGTCTTATCTATTGGCGATTTCGTTCCAATTCACATTCCAAGTAATATTCGGCCTGCTAATTACATTGCCGGTTGCCAAATTGCATTATCTCTTATAGTTTCCGAGATATGGACTATCGATAATTTACACCTTAGGCTCTGCTTCTAACTTGGGCCCAAATTGTAAAATGGTCTTATCTATTGGCGATTTCGTTCCAATTCACATTCCAAGTAATATTCGGCATGCTAATTACATTGCCGGTTGCCAAATTGCATTATCTCTTATAGTTTCCGAGATATGGACTATCGATAATTTACACCTTAGGCTCTGCTTCTAACTTGGGCCCAAATTGTAAAATGGTCTTATCTATTGGCGATTTCGTTCCAATTCACCTTCCAAGTAATATTCGGCATGCTAATTACATTGCCGGTTGCCAAATTGCATTATCTCTTATAGTTTCCGAGATATGGACTATCGATAATTTACACAATAGGCTCTGCTTCTAACTTGGGCCCAAATTGTAAAATGGTCTTATCTATTGGCGATTTCGTTCCAATTCACATTCCAAGTAATATTCGGCATGCTAATTACATTGCCGGTTGCCAAATTGAATTATCTCTTATAGTTTCCGAGATATGGACTATCGATAATTTACACCTTAGGCTCTGCTTCTAACTTGGGCCCAAATTGTAAAATGGTCTTACCTATTGGCGATTTCGTTCCAATTCACATTCCAAGTAATATTCGGCATGCTAATTACATTGCCGGTTGCCAAATTGCATTATCTCTTATAGTTTCCGAGATATGGACTATCGATAATTTACACCTTATGCTCTGCTTCTAACTTGGGCCCAAATTGTAAAATGGCCTTATCTATTGGCGATTTCGTCCCAATTCACATTCCAAGTAATATTCGCCATGCTAATTACATTGCCGGTTGCGAAATTGCATTATCTCTTATAGTTTCAGAGATATGGACTATCGATAATTTACACCTTAGGCTCTGCTTCTAACTTGGGCCCAAATTGTAAAATGGTCTTATCTATTGGCGATTTCGTTCCAATTCACATTCCAAGTAATACTCGGCATGCTAATTACATTGCCGGTTGCCAAATTGCATTATCTCTTATAGTTTCCTAGATATGGACTATCGATAATTTACACCTTAGGCTCTGCTTCTAACTTGGGCCCAAATTGTAAAATGGTCTTATCTATTGGCGATTTCGTTCCAATTCACATTCCAAGTAATATTCGGCATGCTAATTACATTGCCGGTTGCCAAATTGCATTATCTCTTATAGTTTCCGAGATATGGACTATCGATAATTTACACCTTAGGCTCTGCTTCTAACTTGGGCCCCAAATTGTAAAATGGTCTTATCTATTGGCGATTTCGTTCCAATTCACATTCCAAGTAATATTCGGCATGCTAATTACATTGCCGGTTGCCAAATTGCATTATCTCTTATAGTTTCCGAGATATGGACTATCGATAATTTACACCATAATCTCTGCTTCTAACTTGGGCCCAAATTGTAAAATGGTCTTATCTATTGGCGATTTCGTTCCAATTCACATTCCAAGTAATATTCGGCATGCTAATTACATTGCCGGTTGCCAAATTGCATTATCTCTTATAGTTTCCGAGATATGGACTATCGATAATTTAAACCATAGGCTCTGCTTCTAACTTGGGCTCAAATTGTAAAATGGTCTTATCTATTGGCGATTTCGTTCCAATTCACATTCCAAGTAATATTCGGCATGCTAATTACATTGCCGGTTGCCAAATTGCATTATCTCTTATAGTTTCCGAGATATGGACTATCGATAATTTACACCTTAGGCTCTGCTTCTAACTTGCTCCCAAATTGTAAAATGGTCTTATCTATTGGCGATTTCGTTCCAATTCACATTCCAAGTAATATTCGGCATGCTAATTACATTGCCGGTGGCCAAGTTGCATTATCTCTTATAGTTTCCGAGATATGGACTATCGATAATTTACACCTTAGGCTCTGCTTCTAACTTGGGCCCAAATTGTAAAATGGTCTTATCTATTGGCGATTTCGTTCCAATTCACATTCCAAGTAATATTCGGCATGCTAATTACATTGCCGGTTGCCAAATTGCATTATCTCTTATAGTTTCCGAGATATGGACTATCGATTAATTTTAACCTTAGGCTCTGCTTCTAACTTGGGCCCAAACTGTAAAATGGTCTTATCTATTGGCGATTTCGTTCCAATTCACATTCCAAGTAATATTCGGCATGCTAATTACATTGCCGGTTGCCAAATTGCATTATCTCTTATAGTTTCCGAGCTATGGACTGTCGATAATTTACACCTTAGGCTCTGCTTCTAACTTGGGCCCAAATTGTAAAATGGTCTTATCTATTGGCGATTTCGTTCCAATTCACATTCCAAGTAATATTCGGCATGCTAATTACATTGCCGGTTGCCAAATTGCATTATCTCTTATAGTTTCCGAGATATGGACTATCGATAATTTACACCTTATGCTCTGCTTCTAACTTGGGCCCAAATTGTAAAATGGCCTTATCTATTGGCGATTTCGTCCCAATTCACATTCCAAGTAATATTCGGCATGCTAATTACATTGCCGGTTGCGAAATTACATTATCTCTTATAGATTCCGAGATATGGACTATCGATAATTTACACCTTAGGCTCTGCTTCTAACTTGGGCCCAAATTGTAAAATGGTCTTATCTATTGGCGATTTCGTTCCAATTCACATTCCAAGTAATATTCGGCATGCTAATTACATTGCCGGTTGCCAAATTGCATTATCTCTTATAGTTTCCGAGATATGGACTATCGATAATTTACACCATAGGCTCTGCTTCTAACTTGGGCCCAAATTGTAAAATGGTCTTATCTATTGGCGATTTCGTTCCAATTCACATTCCAAGTAATATTCGGCATGCTAATTACATTGCCGGTTGCCAATTGCATTATCTCTTATAGTTTCCGAGATATGGACTATCGATAATTTACACCTTAGGCTCTGCTTCTAACTTGGGCCCAAATTGTAAAATGGTCTTATCTATTGGCGATTTCGTTCCAATTCACATTCCAAGTAATATTCGGCATGCTAATTACATTGCCGGTTGCCAAATTGCATTATCTCTTATAGTTTCCGAGATATGGACTATCGATAATTTACACCTTAGGCTCTGCTTCTAACTTGGGCCCAAATTGTAAAATGGTCTTATCTATTGGCGATTTCGTCCCAATTTACATTCCAAGTGATATTCGGCATGCTAATTACATTGCAGGTTGCGAAATTGCATTATCTCTTATAGTTTCCGAGATATGGACTATCAATAATTTACACCTTAGGCTCTGCTTCTAACTTGGGCCCAAATTGTAAAATGGTCTTATCTATTGGCGATTTCGTTCCAATTCACATTCCAAGTAATATTCGGCATGCTAATTACATTGCCGGTTGCCAAATTGCATTATCTCTTATAGTTTCCGAGATATGGACTATCGATAATTTACACCTTAGGCTCTGCTTCTAACTTGGGCCCAAATTGTAAAATGGTCTTATCTATTGGCGATTTCGTTCCAATTCACATTCCAAGTAATATTCGGCATGCTAATTACATTGCCTGTTGCCAAATTGAATTATCTCTTATAGTTTACGAGATATGGACTATCAATAATTTACAACTTAGGCTCTGCTTCTAACTTGGGCCCAAATTGTATAATGGTCTTACCTATTGGCGATTTCGTTCCAATTTACATTCCAAGTAATATTCGGCATGCTAATTACATTGCCGGTTGCCAAGTTGCATTATCTCTTATAGTTTCCGAGATATGGACTATCGATAATTTACACCTTAAGCTCTGCTTCTAACTTGGGCCCAAATTGTAAAATGGTCTTATCTATTGGCGATTTCGTTCCAATTGACATTCCAAGTAATATTCGGCATGCTAATTACATTGCCGGTTGCCAAATTGCATTATCTCTTATAGTTTCCGAGATATGGACTATCGATAATTTTAACCTTAGGTTCTGCTTCTAACTTGGTCCCAAACTGTAAAATGGTCTTATCTATTGGCGATTTCGTTCCAATTCACATTCCAAGTAATATTCGGCATGCTAATTACATTGCCGGTTGCCAAATTGCATTATCTCTTATAGTTTCCGAGATATGGACTGTCGATAATTTACACCTTAGGCTCTGCTTCTAACTTGGGCCCAAATTGTAAAATGGTCTTATCTATTGGCGATTTCGTTCCAATTCACATTCCAAGTAATATTCGGCATGCTAATTACATTACCGGTTGCCAAATTGTATTATCTCTTATAGTTTCCGAGATATGGACTATCGATAATTTACACCTTATGCTCTGCTTCTAACTTGGGCCCAAATTGTAAAATGGTCTTATCTATTGGCGATTTCGTTCCAATTCACATTCCAAGTAATATTCGGCATGCTAATTACATTGCCGGTTGCCAAATTGCACTATCTCTTATAGTTTCCGAGATATGGACTATCGATAATTTACACCTTAGGCTCTGCTTCTAACTTGGGCCCAAATTGTAAAATGGTCTTATCTATTGGCGATTTCGTTCCAATTCACATTCCAAGTAATATTCGGCATGCTAATTACATTGCCGGTTGCCAAATTGCATTATCTCTTATAGTTTCCGAGATATGGACTATCGATAATTTACACCTTAGGCTCTGCTTCTAACTTGGGCCCAAATTGTAAAATGGTCTTACCTATTGGCGATTTCGTTCCAATTCACAATCCAAGTAATATTCGGCATGCTAATTACATTGCCGGTTGCCAAATTGAATTATCTCTTATAGTTTCCGAGATATGGACTATCGATAATTTACACCTTAGGCTCTGCTTCTAACTTGGGCCCAAATTGTAAAATGGTCTTACCTATTGGCGATTTCGTTCCAATTCACATTCCAAGTAATATTCGGCATGCTAATTACATTGCCGGTTGCCAAATTGCATTATCTCTTATAGTTTCCGAGATATGAACTATCGATAATTTACACCTTATGCTCTGCTTCTAACTTGGGCCCAAATTGTAAAATGGCCTTATCTATTGGCGATTTCGTCCCAATTCACATTCCAAGTAATATTCGGCATGCTAATTACATTGCCGGTTGCGAAATTGCATTATCTCTTATAGTTTCAGAGATATGGACTATCGATAATTTACACCTTAGGCTCTGCTTCTAACTTGGGCCCAAATTGTAAAATGGTATTTTCTATTGGCGATTTCGTTCCAATTCACATTCCAAGTAATATTCGGCATGCTAATTACATTGCCGGTTGCCAAATTGAATTATCTCTTATAGTTTCCGAGATATGGACTATCGATAATTTACACCTTAGGCTCTGCTTCTAACTTGGGCCCAAATTGTAAAATGGTCTTACCTATTGGCGATTTCGTTCCAATTCACATTCCAAGTAATATTCGGCATGCTAATTACATTGCCGGTTGCCAAATTGCATTATCTCTTATAGTTTCCGAGACATGGACTATCGATAATTTACACCTTAGGCTCTGCTTCTAACTTGGGCCCAAATTGTAAAATGGTCTTATCTATTGGCGATTTCGTTCCAATTCACATTCCAAGTAATATTCGGCATGCTAATTACATTGCCGGTTGCGAAATTGCATTATCTCTTATAGTTTCCGAGATATGGACTATCGATAATTTACACCTTAGGCTCTGCTTCTAACTTGGGCCCAAATTGTAAAATGGTCATATCTATTGGCGATTTCGTTCCAATTCACATTCCAATTAATATTCGGCATGCTAATTACATTGCCGGTTGCCAAATTGCATTATCTCTTATAGTTTCCGAGATATGGACTATCGATAATTTACACCTTAGGCTCTGCTTCTAACTTGGGCCCAAATTGTAAAATGGTCTTATCTATTGGCGATTTCGTTCCAATTCACATTCCAAGTAATATTCGGCATGCTAATTACATTGCCGGTTGCCAAATTGCATTATCTCTTATAGTTTCCGAGATATGGACTATCGATAATTTACACCTTAGGCTCTGCTTCTAATTTGGACCCAAATTGTAAAATGGTCTTATCTATTGGCGATTTCGTCCCAATTCACATTCCAAGTGATATTCGGCATGCTAATTACATTGCCGGTTGCGAAATTTCATTATCTCTTATAGTTTCCGAGATATGGACTATCAATAATTTACACCTTAGGCTCTGCTTCTAACTTAGGCCCAAATTGTAAAATGGTCTTATCTATTGGCGATTTCGTTCCAATTCACATTCCAAGTAATATTCGGCCTGCTAATTACATTGCCGGTTGCCAAATTGCATTATCTCTTATAGTTTCCGAGATATGGACTATCGATAATTTACACCTTAGGCTCTGCTTCTAACTTGGGCCCAAATTGTAAAATGGTCTTATCTATTGGCGATTTCGTTCCAATTCACATTCCAAGTAATATTCGGCATGCTAATTACATTGCCGGTTGCCAAATTGCATTATCTCTTATAGTTTCCGAGATATGGACTATCGATAATTTACACCTTAGGCTCTGCTTCTAACTTGGGCCCAAATTGTAAAATGGTCTTATCTATTGGCGATTTCGTTCCAATTCACCTTCCAAGTAATATTCGGCATGCTAATTACATTGCCGGTTGCCAAATTGCATTATCTCTTATAGTTTCCGAGATATGGACTATCGATAATTTACACAATAGGCTCTGCTTCTAACTTGGGCCCAAATTGTAAAATGGTCTTATCTATTGGCGATTTCGTTCCAATTCACATTCCAAGTAATATTCGGCATGCTAATTACATTGCCGGTTGCCAAATTGAATTATCTCTTATAGTTTCCGAGATATGGACTATCGATAATTTACACCTTAGGCTCTGCTTCTAACTTGGGCCCAAATTGTAAAATGGTCTTACCTATTGGCGATTTCGTTCCAATTCACATTCCAAGTAATATTCGGCATGCTAATTACATTGCCGGTTGCCAAATTGCATTATCTCTTATAGTTTCCGAGATATGGACTATCGATAATTTACACCTTATGCTCTGCTTCTAACTTGGGCCCAAATTGTAAAATGGCCTTATCTATTGGCGATTTCGTCCCAATTCACATTCCAAGTAATATTCGCCATGCTAATTACATTGCCGGTTGCGAAATTGCATTATCTCTTATAGTTTCAGAGATATGGACTATCGATAATTTACACCTTAGGCTCTGCTTCTAACTTGGGCCCAAATTGTAAAATGGTCTTATCTATTGGCGATTTCGTTCCAATTCACATTCCAAGTAATACTCGGCATGCTAATTACATTGCCGGTTGCCAAATTGCATTATCTCTTATAGTTTCCTAGATATGGACTATCGATAATTTACACCTTAGGCTCTGCTTCTAACTTGGGCCCAAATTGTAAAATGGTCTTATCTATTGGCGATTTCGTTCCAATTCACATTCCAAGTAATATTCGGCATGCTAATTACATTGCCGGTTGCCAAATTGCATTATCTCTTATAGTTTCCGAGATATGGACTATCGATAATTTACACCTTAGGCTCTGCTTCTAACTTGGGCCCAAATTGTAAAATGGTCTTATCTATTGGCGATTTCGTTCCAATTCACATTCCAAGTAATATTCGGCATGCTAATTACATTGCCGGTTGCCAAATTGCATTATCTCTTATAGTTTCCGAGATATGGACTATCGATAATTTACACCATAATCTCTGCTTCTAACTTGGGCCCAAATTGTAAAATGGTCTTATCTATTGGCGATTTCGTTCCAATTCACATTCCAAGTAATATTCGGCATGCTAATTACATTGCCGGTTGCCAAATTGCATTATCTCTTATAGTTTCCGAGATATGGACTATCGATAATTTAAACCATAGGCTCTGCTTCTAACTTGGGCTCAAATTGTAAAATGGTCTTATCTATTGGCGATTTCGTTCCAATTCACATTCCAAGTAATATTCGGCATGCTAATTACATTGCCGGTTGCCAAATTGCATTATCTCTTATAGTTTCCGAGATATGGACTATCGATAATTTACACCTTAGGCTCTGCTTCTAACTTGCTCCCAAATTGTAAAATGGTCTTATCTATTGGCGATTTCGTTCCAATTCACATTCCAAGTAATATTCGGCATGCTAATTACATTGCCGGTGGCCAAGTTGCATTATCTCTTATAGTTTCCGAGATATGGACTATCGATAATTTACACCTTAGGCTCTGCTTCTAACTTGGGCCCAAATTGTAAAATGGTCTTATCTATTGGCGATTTCGTTCCAATTCACATTCCAAGTAATATTCGGCATGCTAATTACATTGCCGGTTGCCAAATTGCATTATCTCTTATAGTTTCCGAGATATGGACTATCGATAATTTAAACCATAGGCTCTGCTTCTAACTTGGGCTCAAATTGTAAAATGGTCTTATCTATTGGCGATTTCGTTCCAATTCACATTCCAAGTAATATTCGGCATGCTAATTACATTGCCGGTTGCCAAATTGCATTATCTCTTATAGTTTCCGAGATATGGACTATCGATTATTTTTAACCTTAGGCTCTGCTTCTAACTTGGGCCCAAACTGTAAAATGGTCTTATCTATTGGCGATTTCGTTCCAATTCACATTCCAAGTAATATTCGGCATGCTAATTACATTGCCGGTTGCCAAATTGCATTATCTCTTATAGTTTCCGAGATATGGACTGTCGATAATTTACACCTTAGGCTCTGCTTCTAACTTGGGCCCAAATTGTAAAATGGTCTTATCTATTGGCGATTTCGTTCCAATTCACATTCCAAGTAATATTCGGCATGCTAATTACATTGCCGGTTGCCAAATTGCATTATCTCTTATAGTTTCCGAGATATGGACTATCGATAATTTACACCTTATGCTCTGCTTCTAACTTGGGCCCAAATTGTAAAATGGCCTTATCTATTGGCGATTTCGTCCCAATTCACATTCCAAGTAATATTCGGCATGCTAATTACATTGCCGGTTGCGAAATTACATTATCTCTTATAGATTCCGAGATATGGACTATCGATAATTTACACCTTAGGCTCTGCTTCTAACTTGGGCCCAAATTGTAAAATGGTCTTATCTATTGGCGATTTCGTTCCAATTCACATTCCAAGTAATATTCGGCATGCTAATTACATTGCCGGTTGCCAAATGGCATTATCTCTTATAGTTTCCGAGATATGGACTATCGATAATTTACACCTTAGGCTCTGCTTCTAACTTGGGCCCAAATTGTAAAATGGTCTTATCTATTGGCGATTTCGTTCCAATTCACATTCCAAGTAATATTCGGCATGCTAATTACATTGCCGGTTGCCAAATTGCATTATCTCTTATAGTTTCCGAGATATGGACTATCGATAATTTACACCATAGGCTCTGCTTCTAACTTGGGCCCAAATTGTAAAATGGTCTTATCTATTGGCGATTTCGTTCCAATTCACATTCCAAGTAATATTCGGCATGCTAATTACATTGCCGGTTGCCAAATTGCATTATCTCTTATAGTTTCCGAGATATGGACTATCGATAATTTACACCTTAGGCTCTGCTTCTAACTTGGGCCCAAATTGTAAAATGGTCTTATCTATTGGCGATTTCGTTCCAATTCACATTCCAAGTAATATTCGGCATGCTAATTACATTGCCGGTTGCCAAATTGCATTATCTCTTATAGTTTCCGAGATATGGACTATCGATAATTTACACCTTAGGCTCTGCTTCTAACTTGGGCCCAAATTGTAAAATGGTCTTATCTCTTGGCGATTTCGTCCCAATTTACATTCCAAGTGATATTCGGCATGCTAATTACATTGCAGGTTGCGAAATTGCATTATCTCTTATAGTTTCCGAGATATGGACTATCAATAATTTACACCTTAGGCTCTGCTTCTAACTTGGGCCCAAATTGTAAAATGGTCTTATCTATTGGCGATTTCGTTCCAATTCACATTCCAAGTAATATTCGGCATGCTAATTACATTGCCGGTTGCCAAATTGCATTATCTCTTATAGTTTCCGAGATATGGACTATCGATAATTTACACCTTAGGCTCTGCTTCTAACTTGGGCCCAAATTGTAAAATGGTCTTATCTATTGGCGATTTCGTTCCAATTCACATTCCAAGTAATATTCGGCATGCTAATTACATTGCCTGTTGCCAAATTGAATTATCTCTTATAGTTTACGAGATATGGACTATCAATAATTTACAACTTAGGCTCTGCTTCTAACTTGGGCCCAAATTGTATAATGGTCTTACCTATTGGCGATTTCGTTCCAATTTACATTCCAAGTAATATTCGGCATGCTAATTACATTGCCGGTGGCCAAGTTGCATTATCTCTTATAGTTTCCGAGATATGGACTATCGATAATTTACACCTTAAGCTCTGCTTCTAACTTGGGCCCAAATTGTAAAATGGTCTTATCTATTGGCGATTTCGTTCCAATTGACATTCCAAGTAATATTCGGCATGCTAATTACATTGCCGGTTGCCAAATTGCATTATCTCTTATAGTTTCCGAGATATGGACTATCGATTATTTTTAACCTTAGGTTCTGCTTCTAACTTGGGCCCAAACTGTAAAATGGTCTTATCTATTGGCGATTTCGTTCCAATTCACATTCCAAGTAATATTCGGCATGCTAATTACATTGCCGGTTGCCAAATTGCATTATCTCTTATAGTTTCCGAGATATGGACTGTCGATAATTTACACCTTAGGCTCTGCTTCTAACTTGGGCCCAAATTGTAAAATGGTCTTATCTATTGGCGATTTCGTTCCAATTCACATTCCAAGTAATATTCGGCATGCTAATTACATTACCGGTTGCCAAATTGTATTATCTCTTATAGTTTCCGAGATATGGACTATCGATAATTTACACCTTATGCTGTGCTTCTAACTTGGGCCCAAATTGTAAAATGGTCTTATCTATTGGCGATTTCGTTCCAATTCACATTCCAAGTAATATTCGGCATGCTAATTACATTGCCGGTTGCCAAATTGCACTATCTCTTATAGTTTCCGAGATATGGACTATCGATAATTTACACCTTAGGCTCTGCTTCTAACTTGGGCCCAAATTGTAAAATGGTCTTATCTATTGGCGATTTCGTTCCAATTCACATTCCAAGTAATATTCGGCATGCTAATTACATTGCCGGTTGCCAAATTGCATTATCTCTTATTGTTTCCGAGATATGGACTATCGATAATTTACACCTTAGGCTATGCTTCTAACTTGGGCCCAAATTGTAAAATGGTCTTATCTATTGGCGATTTCGTTCCAATTCACATTACAAGTAATATTCGGCATGCTAATTACATTGCCGGTTGCCAAATTGCATTATCTCTTATAGTTTCCGAGATATGGACTATCGATAATTTACACCATAGGCTCTGCTTCTAACTTGGGCCCAAATTGTAAAATGGTCTTATCTATTGGCGATTTCGTTCCAATTCACATTCCAAGTAATATTCGGCATGCTAATTACATTGCCGGTTGCCAAATTGCATTATCTCTTATAGTTTCCGAGATATGGACTATCGATAATTTACACCATAGGCTCTGCTTCTAACTTGGGCTCAAATTGTAAAATGGTCTTATCTATTGGCGATTTCGTTCCAATTCACATTCCAAGTAATATTCGGCATGCTAATTACATTGCCGGTTGCCAAATTGCATTATCTCTTATAGTTTCCGAGATATGGACTATCGATAATTTACACCTTAGGCTCTGCTTCTAACTTGCTCCCAAATTGTAAAATGGTCTTATCTATTGGCGATTTCGTTCCAATTCACATTCCAAGTAATATTCGGCATGCTAATTACATTGCCGGTTGCCAAATTGCATTATCTCTTATAGTTTCCGAGATATGGACTATCGATAATTTACACCTTAGGCTCTGCTTCTAACTTGGGCCCAAATTGTAAAATGGTCTTATCTATTGGCGATTTCGTTCCAATTCACACTCCAAGTAATATTCGGCATGCTAATTACATTGCCGGTTGCCAAATTGAATTATCTCTTATAGTTTCCGAGATATGGACTATCGATAATTTACACCTTAGGCTCTGCTTCTAACTTGGGCCCAAATTGTAAAATGGTCTTACCTATTGGCGATTTCGTTCCAATTCACATTCCAAGTAATATTCGGCATGCTAATTACATTGCCGGTTGCCAAATTGCATTATCTCTTATAGTTTCCGAGATATGGACTATCGATAATTTACACCTTAGGCTCTGCTTCTAACTTGGGTCCAAATTGTAAAATGGTCTTATCTATTGGCGATTTCGTTCCAATTCACATTCCAAGTAATATTCGGCATGCTAATTACATTGCCGGTTGCCAAATTGCATTATCTCTTATAGTTTCCGAGATATGGACTATCGATAATTTACACCTTAGGCTCTGCTTCTAACTTGGGCCCAAATTGTAAAATGGTCTAATCTATTGGCGATTTCGTTCCAATTCACATTCCAAGTAATATTCGGCATGCTAATTACATTGCCGGTTGCCAAATTGCATTATCTCTTATAGTTTCCGAGATATGGACTATCGATAATTTAAACCATAGGCTCTGCTTCTAACTTGGGCTCAAATTGTAAAATGGTCTTATCTATTGGCGATTTCGTTCCAATTCACATTCCAAGTAATATTCGGCATGCTAATTACATTGCCGGTTGCCAAATTGCATTATCTCTTATAGTTTCCGAGATATGGACTATCGATAATTTACACCTTAGGCTCTGCTTCTAACTTGCTCCCAAATTGTAAAATGGTCTTATCTATTGGCGATTTCGTTCCAATTCACATTCCAAGTAATATTCGGCATGCTAATTACATTGCCGGTGGCCAAGTTGCATTATCTCTTATAGTTTCCGAGATATGGACTATCGATAATTTACACCTTAGGCTCTGCTTCTAACTTGGGCCCAAATTGTAAAATGGTCTTATCTATTGGCGATTTCGTTCCAATTCACATTCCAAGTAATATTCGGCATGCTAATTACATTGCCGGTTGCCAAATTGCATTATCTCTTATAGTTTCCGAGATATGGACTATCGATTATTTTTAACCTTAGGCTCTGCTTCTAACTTGGGCCCAAACTGTAAAATGGTCTTATCTATTGGCGATTTCGTTCCAATTCACATTCCAAGTAATATTCGGCATGCTAATTACATTGCCGGTTGCCAAATTGCATTATCTCTTATAGTTTCCGAGATATGGACTATCGATAATTTACACCATAGGCTCTGCTTCTAACTTGGGCCCAAATTGTAAAATGGTCTTATCTATTGGCGATTTCGTTCCAATTCACATTCCAAGTAATATTCGGCATGCTAATTACATTGCCGGTTGCCAAATTGCATTATCTCTTATAGTTTCCGAGATATGGACTATCGATAATTTACACCTTAGGCTCTGCTTCTAACTTGGGCCCAAATTGTAAAATGGTCTTATCTATTGGCGATTTCGTTCCAATTCACATTCCAAGTAATATTCGGCATGCTAATTACATTGCCGGTTGCCAAATTGCATTATCTCTTATAGTTTCCGAGATATGGACTATCGATAATTTACACCTTAGGCTCTGCTTCTAACTTGGGCCCAAATTGTAAAATGGTCTTATCTATTGGCGATTTCGTCCCAATTTACATTCCAAGTGATATTCGGCATGCTAATTACATTGCAGGTTGCGAAATTGCATTATCTCTTATAGTTTCCGAGATATGGACTATCAATAATTTACACCTTAGGCTCTGCTTCTAACTTGGGCCCAAATTGTAAAATGGTCTTATCTATTGGCGATTTCGTTCCAATTCACATTCCAAGTAATATTCGGCATGCTAATTACATTGCCGGTTGCCAAATTGCATTATCTCTTATAGTTTCCGAGATATGGACTATCGATTATTTACACCTTAGGCTCTGCTTCTAACTTGGGCCCAAATTGTAAAATGGTCTTATCTATTGGCGATTTCGTTCCAATTCACATTCCAAGTAATATTCGGCATGCTAATTACATTGCCTGTTGCCAAATTGAATTATCTCTTATAGTTTACGAGATATGGACTATCAATAATTTACAACTTAGGCTCGGCTTCTAACTTGGGCCCAAATTGTATAATGGTCTTACCTATTGGCGATTTCGTTCCAATTTACATTCCAAGTAATATTCGGCATGCTAATTACATTGCCGGTTGCCAAATTGCATTATCTCTTATAGTTTCCGAGATATTGACTATCGATAATTTACACCTTAGGCTCTGCTTCTAACTTGGGCCCAAATTGTAAAATGGTCTTATCTATTAGGGATTTCGTTCCAATTCACATTCCAAGTAATATTCGGCATGCTAATTACATTGCCGGTTGCTAAATTGCATTATCTCTTATAGTTTCCGAGATATGGACTATCGATAATTTACACCTTAGGCTCTGCTTCTAACTTGGGCTCAAATTGTAAAATGGTCTTCTCTATTGGCGATTTCGTTCCAATTCACATTCCAAGTAATATTCGGCATGCTAATTACATTGCCGGTTGCCAAATTGCATTATCTCTTATAGTTTCCGAGATATTGACTATCGATAATTTACACCTTAGGCTCTGCTTCTAACTTGGGCCCAAATTGTAAAATGGTCTTATCTATTGGCGATTTCGTTCCAATTCACATTCCAAGTAATATCCGGCATGCTAATTACATTACAATTTCGCAAGCGGCAATGTAATTAGCATGCCGAATATCACTTGGAATGTGAATTGGGACGAAATCGCCAATAGATAAGACCATTTTACAATTTGGGCCCAAGTTAGAAGCAGAGCCTAAGGTGTAAATTATCGATAGTCCATATCTCGGAAACTATAAGAGATAATGCAATTTGGCAACCGGCAATGTAATTAGCATGCCGAATATTACTTGGAATGTGAATTGGAACGAAATCGCCAATAGATAAGACCATTTTACAATTTGGGAGCAAGTTAGAAGCAGAGCCTAAGGTGTAAATTATCGATAGTCCATATCTCGGAAACTATAAGAGATAATGCAATTTGGCAACCGGCAATGTAATTAGCATGCCGAATATTACTTGGAATGTGAATTGGAACGAAATCGCCAATAGATAAGACCATTTTACAATTTGGGCCCAAGTTAGAAGCAGAGCCTAAGGTGTAAATTATCGATAGTCCATATCTCGGAAACTATAAGAGATAATGCAATTTGGCAACCGGCAATGTAATTAGCATGCCGAATATTACTTGGAATGTGAATTGGAACGAAATCGCCAATAGATAAGACCATTTTACAATTTGGGCCCAAGTTAGAAGCAGAGCCTAAGCTGTAAATTATTGATAGTCCATATCTCGGAAACTATAAGAGATAATGCAATTTCGTAACCGGCAATGTAATTAGCATGCCGAATATCACTTGGAATGTGAATTGGGACGAAATCGCCAATAAATAAGACCATTTTACAATTTTGGCCCAAGTTAGAAGCAGAGCCTAAGGTGTAAATTATCGATAGTCCATATCTCGGAAACTATAAGAGACAATGCAATTTGGCAACCGGCAATGTAATTAGCATGCCGAATATTACTTGGAATGTGAATTGGAACGAAATCGCCAATAGATAAGACCATTTTACAATTTGGGCCCAAGTTAGAAGCAGAGCCTAAGGTGTAAATTATCGATAGTCCATATCTCGGAAACTATAAGAGATAATGCAATTTGGCAACCGGCAATGTAATTAGCATGCCGAATATTACTTGGAATGTGAATTGGAACGAAATCGCCAATAGATAAGACCATTTTACAATTTGGGCCCAAGTTAGAAGCAGAGCCTAAGGTGTAAATTATCGATAGTCCATATCTCGGAAACTATAAGAGATAATGCAATTTGGCAACCGGCAATGTAATTAGTATGCCGAATATTACTTGGAATGTGAATTGGAACGAAATCGCCAATAGATAAGACCATTTTACAATTTGGGCCCAAGTTAGAAGCAAAGCCTAAGGTGTAAATTATCGATAGTCCATATCTCGGAAACTATAAGAGATAATGCAATTTGGCAACCGGCAATGTAATTAGCATGCCGAATATTACTTGGAATGTGAATTGGAACGAAATCGCCAATAGATAAGACCATTTTACAATTTGGGCCCAAGTTAGAAGCAGAGCCTATGGTGTAAATTATCGATAGTCCATATCTCGGAAACTATAAGAGATAATGCAATTTGGCAACCGGCAATGTAATTAGCATGCCGAATATTACTTGGAATGTGAATTGGAACGAAATCGCCAATAGATAAGACCATTTTACAATTTGGGCCCAAGTTAGAAGCAGAGCCTAAGGTGTAAATTATCGATAGTCCATATCTCGGAAACTAGAAGAGATAATGCAATTTGGCAACCGGCAATGTAATTAGCATGCCGAATATTACTTGGAATGTGAATTGGAACGAAATCGCCAATAGATAAGACCATTTTACAATTTGGGCCCAAGTTAGAAGCAGAGCCTAAGGTGTAAATTATCGATAGTCCATATCTCGGAAACTATAAGAGATAATTCAATTTGGCAACCGGCAATGTAATTAGCATGCCGAATATTACTTGGAATGTGAATTGGAACGAAATCGCCAATAGATAAGACTATTTTACAATTTGGGCCCAAGTTAGAAGCAGAGCCTAAGGTGTAAATTATCGATAGTCCATATCTCGGAAACTATAAGAGATAATGCAATTTGGCAACCGGCAATGTAATTAGCATGCCGAATATTACTTGGAATGTGAATTGGAACGAAATCGCCAATAGATAAGACCATTTTACAATTTGGGACCAAGTTAGAAGCAGAGCCTAAGGTGTAAATTATCGATAGTCCATATCTCGGAAACTATAAGAGATAATGCAATTTGGCAACCGGCAATGTAATTAGCATGCCGAATATTACTTGGAATGTGAATTGGAACGAAATCGCCAATAGATAAGACCATTTTACAATTTGGGCCCAAGTTAGAAGCAGAGCCTAAGGTGTAAATTATTGATAGTCCATATCTCGGAAACTATAAGAGATAATGCAATTTGGCAACCGGCAATGTAATTAGTATGCCGAATATTACTTGGAATGTGAATTGGAACGAAATCGCCAATAGATAAGACCATTTTACAATTTGGGCCCAAGTTAGAAGCAAAGCCTAAGGTGTAAATTATCGATAGTCCATATCTCGGAAACTATAAGAGATAATGCAATTTGGCAACCGGCAATGTAATTAGCATGCCGAATATTACTTGGAATGTGAATTGGAACGAAATCGCCAATAGATAAGACCATTTTACAATTTGGGCCCAAGTTAGAAGCAGAGCCTATGGTGTAAATTATCGATAGTCCATATCTCGGAAACTATAAGAGATAATGCAATTTGGCAACCGGCAATGTAATTAGCATGCCGAATATTACTTGGAATGTGAATTGGAACGAAATCGCCGATAGATAAGACCATTTTACAATTTGGGCCCAAGTTAGAAGCAGAGCCTAAGGTGTAAATTATCGATAGTCCATATCTCGGAAACTATAAGAGATAATGCAATTTGGCAACCGGCAATGTAATTAGCATGCCGAATATTACTTGGAATGTGAATTGGAACGAAATCGCCAATAGATAAGACCATTTTACAATTTGGGCCCAAGTTAGAAGCAGAGCCTAAGGTGTAAATTATCGATAGTCCATATCTCGGAAACTATAAGTGATAATGCAATTTGGCAACCGGCAATGTAATTAGCATGCCGAATATTACTTGGAATGTGAATTGGAACGAAATCGCCAATAGATAAAACTATTTTACAATTTGGGCCCAAGTTAGAAGCAGAGCCTAAGGTGTAAATAATCGATAGTCCATATCTCGGAAACTATAAGAGATAATGCAATTTGGCAACCGGCAATGTAATTAGCATGCCGAATATTACTTGGAATGTGAATTGGAACGAAATCGCCAATAGATAAGACCATTTTACAATTTGGGACCAAGTTAGAAGCAGAGCCTAAGGTGTAAATTATCGATAGTCCATATCTCGGAAACTATAAGAGATAATGCAATTTGGCAACCGGCAATGTAATTAGCATGCCGAATATTACTTGGAATGTGAATTGGAACGAAATCGCCAATAGATAAGACCATTTTACAATTTGGGCCCAAGTTAGAAGCAGAGCCTAAGGTGTAAATTATTGATAGTCCATATCTCGGAAACTATAAGAGATAATGGAATTTCGCAAAAGGCAATGTAATTAGCATGCCGAATATTACTTGGATTGTGAATTGGGACGAAATCGCCAATAGATAAGACCATTTTACAATTTGGGCCCAAGTTAGAAGCAGAGCCTAAGGTGTAAATTATCGATAGTCCATATCTCGGAAACTATAAGAGATAATGCAATTTGGCAACCGGCAATGTAATTAGCATGCCGAATATTACTTGGAATGTGAATTGGAACGAAATCGCCAATAGATAAGACCATTTTACAATTTGGGCCCAAGTTAGAAGCAGAGCCTAAGGTGTAAATTATTGATAGTCCATATCTCGGAAACTATAAGAGATAATGCAATTTGGCAACCGGCAATGTAATTAGCATGCCGAATATTACTTGGAATGTGAATTGGAACGAAATCGCCAATAGATAAGACCATTTTACAATTTGGGCCCAAGTTAGAAACAGAGCCTAAGGTGTAAATTATTGATAGTCCATATCTCGGAAACTATAAGAGAAAATGCAATTTCGCAACCGGCAATGTAATTAGCATGCCGAATATTACTTGGAGTGTGAATTGGAACGAAATCGCCAATAGATAAGACCATTTTACAATTTGGGCCCAAGTTAGAAGCAGAGCCTAAGGTGTAAATTATCGATAGTCCATATCTCGGAAACTATAAGAGAAAATGCAATTTCGCAACCGGCAATGTAATTAGCATGCCGAATATTACTTGGAGTGTGAATTGGAACGAAATCGCTAATAGATAAGACCATTTTACAATTTGGGCCCAAGTTAGAAGCAGAGCCTAAGGTGTAAATTATCGATAGTCCATATCTCGGAAACTATAAGAGATAATGCAATTTGGCAACCGGCAATGTAATTAGCATGCCGAATATTACTTGGAATGTGAATTGGAACGAAATCGCCAATAGATAAGACCATTTTACAATTTGGGCCCAAGTTAGAAGCAGAGCCTAAGGTGTAAATTATCGATAGTCCATATCTCGGAAACTATAAGAGATAATGCAATTTGGCAACCGGCAATATAATTAGCATGCCGAATATTACTTGGAATGTGAATTGGAACGAAATCGCCAATAGATAAGACCATTTTACAATTTGGGCCCAAGTTAGAAGCAGAGCCTAAGGTGTAAATTATCGATAGTCCATATCTCGGAAACTATAAGAGATAATGCAATTTGGCAACCGGCAATGTAATTAGCATGCCGAATATTACTTGGAATGTGAATTGGAACGAAATCGCCAATAGATAAGACCATTTTACAATTTGGGCCCAAGTTAGAAGCAGAGCCTAAGGTGTAAATTATTGATAGTCCATATCTCGGAAACTATAAGAGATAATGCAATTTCGCAACCGGCAATGTAATTAGCATGCCGAATATCTCTTGGAATGTGAATTGGGACGAAATCGCCAATAAATAAGACCATTTTACAATTTGGGCCCAAGTTAGAAGCAGAGCCTAAGGTATAAATTATTGATAGTCCATATCTCGGAAACTATAAGAGATAATGCAATTTCGCAACCGGCAATGTAATTAGCATGCCGAATATCTCTTGGAATGTGAATTGGGACGAAATCGCCAATAAATAAGACCATTTTACAATTTGGGCCAAAGTTAGAAGCAGAGCCTAAGGTGTAAATTATCGATAGTCCATATCTCGGAAACTATAAGAGATAATGCAATTTGGCAACCGGCAATGTAATTAGCATGCCGAATATTACTTGGAATGTGAATTGGAACGAAATCGCCAATAGATAAGGCCATTTTACAATTTGGGCCCAAGTTAGAAGCAGAGCCTATGGTGTAAATTATCGATAGTCCATATCTCGGAAACTATAAGAGATAATGCAATTTGGCAACCGGCAATGTAATTAGCATGCCGAATATTACTTGGAATGTGAATTGGAACGAAATCGCCAATAGATAAGACCATTTTACAATTTGGACCCAAGTTAGAAGCAGAGCCTAAGGTGTAAATTATCGATAGTCCATATCTCGGAAACTATAAGAGATAATGCAATTTGGCAACCGGCAATGTAATTAGCATGCCGAATATTACTTGGAATGTGAATTGGAACGAAATCGCCAATAGATAAGACCATTTTACAATTTGGGCCCAAGTTAGAAGCAGAGCCTAAGGTGTAAATTATCGATAGTCCATATCTCGGAAACTATAAGTGATAATGCAATTTGGCAACCGGCAATGTTATTAGCATGCCGAATATTACTTGGAATGTGAATTGGAACGAAATCGCCAATAGGTAAGACCATTTTACAATTTGGGCCCAAGTTAGAAGCAGAGCCTAAGGTGAAAATTATCGATAGTCCATATCTCGGAAACTATAAGAGATAATTCAATTTGGCAACCGGAAATGTAATTAGCATGCCGAATATTACTTGGAATGTGAATTGGAACGAAATCGCCAATAGATAAGACCATTTTACAATTTGGGCCCAAGTTAGAAGCAGAGCCTAAGGTGTAAATTATCGATAGTCCATATCTCGGAAACTATAAGAGATAATGCAATTTGGCAACCGGCAATGTAATTAGCATGCCGAATATTACTTGGAATGTGAATTGGAGCGAAATCGCCAATAGATAAGACCATTTTACAATTTGGGAGCAAGTTAGAAGCAGAGCCTAAGGTGTAAATTATCGATAGTCCATATCTCGGAAACTATAAGAGATAATGCAATTTGGCAACCGGCAATGTAATTAGCATGCCGAATATTACTTGGAATGTGAATTGGAACGAAATCGCCAATAGATAAGACCATTTTACAATTTGGGCCCAAGTTAGAAGCAGAGCCTAAGGTGTAAATTATTGATAGTCCATATCTCGGAAACTATAAGAGATAATGCAATTTCGCAACCGGCAATGTAATTAGCATGCCGAATATCACTTGGAATGTGAATTGGGACGAAATCGCCAATAGAAAAGACCATTTTACAATTTGGGCCCAAGTTAGAAGCAGAGCCTAAGGTGTAAATTATCGATAGTCCATATCTCGGAAACTATAAGAGATAATGAAATTTGGCAACCGGCAATGTAATTAGCATGCCGAATATTACTTGGAATGTGAATTGGAACGAAATCGCCAATAGATAAGACCATTTTACAATTTGGGCCCAAGTTAGAAGCTGAGCCTAAGGTGTAAATTATCGATAGTCCATATCTCGGAAACTATAAGAGATAATGCAATTTGGCAACCGGCAATGTAATTAGCATGCCGAATATTACTTGGAATGTGAATTGGAACGAAATCGATAATAGATAAGACCATTTTACAATTTGGACCCAAGTTAGAAGCAGAGCCTAAGGTGTAAATTATCGATAGTCCATATCTCGGAAACTATAAGAGATAATGCAATTTGGCAACCGGCAATGTAATTAGCATGCCGAATATTACTTGGAATGTGAATTGGAACGAAATCGCCAATAGATAAGGCCATTTTACAATTTGGGCCCAAGTTAGAAGCAGAGCCTAAGGTGTAAATTATTGATAGTCCATATCTCGGAAACTATAAGAGATAATGCAATTTCGCAACCGGCAATGTAATTAGCATGCCGAATATCACTTGGAATGTGAATTGGGACGAAATCGCCAATAGATAAGGCCATTTTACAATTTGGGCCCAAGTTAGAAGCAGAGCCTAAGGTGTAAATTATCGATAGTCCATATCTCGGAAACTATAAGAGATAATGCAATTTGGCAACCGTCAATGTAATTAGCATGCCGAATATTACTTGGAATGTGAATTGGAACGAAATCGCCAATAGATAAGACCATTTTACAATTTGGGCCCAAGTTAGAAGCAGAGCCTAAGGTGTAAATTATCGATAGTCCATATCTCGGAAACTATAAGAGATAATGCAATTTGGCAACCGGCAATGTAATTAGCATGCCGAATATTACTTGGAATGTGAATTGGAACGAAATCGCCAATAGATAAGACCATTTTACAATTTGGGCCCAAGTTAGAAGCAGAGCCTAAGGTGTAAATTATTGATAGTCCATATCTCGGAAACTATAAGAGATAATGCAATTTGGCAACCGGCAATGTAATTAGCATGCCGAATATTACTTGGAATGTGAATTGGAACGAAATCGCCAATAGATAAGACCATTTTACAATTTGGGCCCAAGTTAGAAACAGAGCCTAAGGTGTAAATTATTGATAGTCCATATCTCGGAAACTATAAGAGAAAATGCAATTTCGCAACCGGCAATGTAATTAGCATGCCGAATATTACTTGGAGTGTGAATTGGAACGAAATCGCCAATAGATAAGACCATTTTACAATTTGGGCCCAAGTTAGAAGCAGAGCCTAAGGTGTAAATTATCGATAGTCCATGTCTCGGAAACTATAAGAGATAATGCAATTTGGCAACCGGCAATGTAATTAGCATGCCGAATATTACTTGGAATGTGAATTGGAACGAAATCGCCAATAGATAAGATCATTTTACAATTTGGGCCCAAGTTAGAAGCAGAGCCTAAGGTGTAAATTATCGATAGTCCATATCTCGGAAACTATAAGAGATAATGCAATTTGGCAACCGGCAATGTAATTAGCATGCCGAATATTACTTGGAATGTGAATTGGAACGAAATCGCCAATAGATAAGACCATTTTACAATTTGGGCCCAAGTTAGAAGCAGAGCCTAAGGTGTAAATTATCGATAGTCCATATCTCGGAAACTATAAGAGATAATGCAATTTGGCAACCGGCAATGTAATTAGCATGCCGAATATTACTTGGAATGTGAATTGGAACGAAATCGCCAATAGATAAGACCATTTTACAATTTGGGCCCAAGTTAGAAGCAGAGCCTAAGGTGTAAATTATTGATAGTCCATATCTCGGAAACTATAAGAGATAATGCAATTTCGCAACCGGCAATGTAATTAGCATGCCGAATATCACTTGGAATGTGAATTGGGACGAAATCGCCAATAGATAAGACCATTTTACAATTTGGGCCCAAGTTAGAAGCAGAGCCTAAGGTGTAAATTATCGATAGTCCATATCTCGGAAACTATAAGAGATAATGCAATTTGGCAACCGGCAATGTAATTAGCATGCCGAATATTACCTGGAATGTGAATTGGAACGAAATCGCCAATAGATAAGACCATTTTACAATTTGGGCCCAAGTTAGAAGCAGAGCCTAAGGTGTAAATTATCGATAGTCCATATCTCGGAAACTATAAGAGATAATGCAATTTGGCAACCGGCAATGTAATTAGCATGCCGAATATTACTTGGAATGGGAATTGGAACGAAATCGCCAATAGATAAGACCATTTTACAATTTGGGCCCAAGTTAGAAGCAGAGCCTAAGGTGTAAATTATCGATAGTCCATAACCCGGAAACTATAAGAGATAATGCAATTTGGCAACCGGCAATATAATTAGCATGCCGAATATTACTTGGAATGTGAATTGGAACGAAATCGCCAATAGATAAGACCATTTTACAATTTGGGCCCAAGTTAGAAGCAGAGCCTAAGGTGTAAATTATCGATAGTCCATATCTCGGAAACTATAAGAGATAATGCAATTTGGCAACCGGCAATATAATTAGCATGCCGAATATTACTTGGAATGTGAATTGGAACGAAATCGCCAATAGATAAGACCATTTTACAATTTGGGCCCAGTTAGAAGCAGAGCCTAAGGTGTAAATTATTGATAGTCCATATCTCGGAAACTATAAGAGATAATGCAATTTCGCAACCGGCAATGTAATTAGCATGCCGAATATCACTTGGAATGTGAATTGGGACGAAATCGCCAATAGATAAGACCATTTTACAATTTGGGCCCAAGTTAGAAGCAGAGCCTAAGGTGTAAATTATCGATAGTCCATATCTCGGAAACTATAAGAGATAATGCAATTTGGCAACCGGCAATGTAATTAGCATGCCGAATATTACTTGGAATGTGAATTGGAACGAAATCGCCAATAGATAAGACCATTTTACAATTTGGGCCCAAGTTAGAAGCAGAGCCTAAGGTGTAAATTATTGATAGTCCATATCTCGGAAACTATAAGAGATAATGCAATTTCGCAACCGGCAATGTAATTAGCATGCCGAATATTACCTGGAGTGTGAATTGGAACGAAATCGCCAATAGGTAAGACCATTTTACAATTTGGGCCCAAGTTAGAAGCAGAGCCTAAGGTGTAAATTATCGATAGTCCATATCTCGGAAATTATAAGAGATAATGCAATTTGGCAACCGGCAATGTAATTAGCATGCCGAATATTACTTGGAATGTGAATTGGAACGAAATCGCCAATAGATAAGACCATTTTACAATTTGGGCCCAAGTTAGAAGCAGAGCCTAAGGTGTAAATTATCGATAGTCCATATCTCGGAAACTATAAGAGATAATGCAATTTGGCAACCGGCAATGTAATTAGCATGCCGAATATTACTTGGAATGTGAATTGGAACGAAATCGCCAATAGATAAGACCATTTTACAATTTGGGCCCAAGTTAGAAGCAGAGCCTAAGGTGTAAATAATCGATAGTCCATATCTCGGAAACTATAAGAGATAATGCAATTTGGCAACCGGCAATGTAATTAGCATGCCGAATATTACTTGGAATGTGAATTGCAACGAAATCGCCAATAGATAAGACAATTTTACAATTTGGGCCCAAGTTAGAAGCAGAGCCTAAGGTGTAAATTATCGATAGTCCATATCTCGGAAACTATAAGAGATAATGCAATTTGGCAACCGGCAATGTAATTAGCATGCCGAATATTACTTGGAATGTGAATTGGAACGAAATCGCCAATAGATAAGACCATTTTACAATTTGGGCCCAAGTTAGAAGCAGAGCCTAAGGTGTAAATTATTGATAGTCCATATCTCGGAAACTATAAGAGATAATGCAATTTCGCAACCGGCAATGTAATTAGCATGCCGAATATCACTTGGAATGTGAATTGGAACGAAATCGCCAATAGGTAAGACAATTTTACAATTTGGGCCCAAGTTAGAAGCAGAGCCTAAGGTGTAAATTATCGATAGTCCGTATCTCGGAAACTATAAGAGATAATGCAATTTGGCAACCGGCAATGTAATTAGCATGCCGAATATTACTTGGAATGTGAATTGGAACGAAATCGCCAATAGATAAGACCATTTTACAATTTGGGCCCAAGTTAGAAGCAGAGCCTATGGTGTAAATTATCGATAGTCCATATCTCGGAAACTATAAGAGATAATTCAATTTGGCAACCGGCAATGTAATTAGCATGCCGAATATTACTTGGAATGTGAATTGGAACGAAATCGCCAATAGGTAAGACCATTTTACAATTTGGGCCCAAGTTAGAAGCAGAGCCTAAGGTGTAAATTATCGATAGTCCATATCTCGGAAACTATAAGAGATAATGCAATTTGGCAACCGGCAATGTAATTAGCATGCCGAATATTACTTGGAATGTGAATTGGAACGAAATCGCCAATAGATAAGACCATTTTACAATTTGGGCCCAAGTTAGAAGCAGAGCCTATGGTGTAAATTATCGATAGACCATATCTCGGAAACTATAAGAGATAATGCAATTTGGCAACCGGCAATGTAATTAGCATGCCGAATATTACTTGGAATGTGAATTGGAACGAAATCGCCAATAGATAAGACCATTTTACAATTTGGGCCCAAGTTAGAAGCAGAGCCTAAGGTGTAAATTATCGATAGTCCATATCTCGGAAACTATAAGAGATAATGCAATTTGGCAACCGGCAATGTAATTAGCATGCCGAATATTACTTGGAATGTGAATTGGAACGAAATCGCCAATAGATAAGACCATTTTACAATTTGGGCCCAAGTTAGAAGCAGAGCCTAAGGTGTAAATTATTGGTAGTCCATATCTCGGAAACTATAAGAGATAATGCAATTTCGCAACCGGCAATGTAATTAGCACGCCGAATATCACTTGGAATGTGAATTGGGACGAAATCGCCAATAGATAAGACCATTTTACAATTTGGGCCCAAGTTAGAAGCAGAGCCTAAGGTGTAAATTATCGATAGTCCATATCTCGGAAACTATAAGAGACAATGCAATTTGGCAACCGGCAATGTAATTAGCATGCCGAATATTACTTGGAATGTGAATTGGAACGAAATCGCCAATAGATAAGACCATTTTACAATTTGGGCCCAAGTTAGAAGCAGAGCCTAAGGTGTAAATTATCGATAGTCCATATCTCGGAAACTATAAGAGATAATGCAATTTGGCAACCGGCAATGTAATTAGCATGCCGAATATTACTTGGAATGTGAATTGGAACGAAATCGCCAATAGATAAGACCATTTTACAATTTGGGCCCAAGTTAGAAGCAGAGCCTAAGGTGTAAATTATCGATAGTCCATATCTCGGAAACTATAAGAGATAATGCAATTTGGCAACCGGCAATGTAATTAGCATGCCGAATATTACTTGGAATGTGAATTGGAACGAAATCGCCAATAGATAAGACCATTTTACAATTTGGGCCCAAGTTAGAAGCAGAGCCTAAGGTGTAAATTATCGATAGTCCATATCTCGGAAACTATAAGAGATAATGCAATTTGGCAACCGGCAATGTAATTAGCATGCCGAATATTTCTTGGAATGTGAATTGGAACGAAATCGCCAATAGATAAGACCATTTTACAATTTGGGCCCAAGTTAGAAGCAGAGCCTATGGTGTAAATTATCGATAGTCCATATCTCGGAAACTATAAGAGATAATGCAATTTGGCAACCGGCAATGTAATTAGCATGCCGAATATTACTTGGAATGTGAATTGGAACGAAATCGCCAATAGATAAGACCATTTTACAATTTGGGCCCAAGTTAGAAGCAGAGCCTAAGGTGTAAATTATCGATAGTCCATATCTCGGAAACTATAAGAGATAATGCAATTTGGCAACCGGCAATGTAATTAGCATGCCGAATATTACTTGGAATGTGAATTGGAACGAAATCGCCAATAGATAAGACCATTTTACAATTTGGGCCCAAGTTAGAAGCAGAGCCTAAGGTGTAAATTATCGATAGTCCTTATCTCGGAAACTATAAGTGATAATGCAATTTGGCAACCGGCAATGTAATTAGCATGCCGAATATTACTTGGAATGTGAATTGGAACGAAATCGCCAATAGGTAAGACCATTTTACAATTTGGGATCAAGTTAGAAGCAGAGCCTAAGGTGAAAATTATCGATAGTCCATATCTCGGAAACTATAAGAGATAATTCAATTTGGCAACCGGCAATGTAATTAGCTTGCCGAATATTACTTGGAATGTGAATTGGAACGAAATCGCCAATAGATAAGACCATTTTACAATTTGGGCCCAAGTTAGAAGCAGAGCCTAAAGTGTAAATTATCAATAGTCCATATCTCGGAAACTATAAGAGATAATGCAATTTGGCAACCGGCAATGTAATTAGCATGCCGAATATTACTTGGAATGTGAATTGGAACGAAATCGCCAATAGATAAGACCATTTTACAATTTGGGAGCAAGTTAGAAGCAGAGCCTAAGGTGTAAATTATCGATAGTCCATATCTCGGAAACTATAAGAGATAATGCAATTTGGCAACCGGCAATGTAATTAGCATGCCGAATATTACTTGGAATGTGAATTGGAACGAAATCGCCAATAGATAAGACCATTTAACAATTTGGGCCCAAGTTAGAAGCAGAGCCTAAGGTGTAAATTATTGATAGTCCATATCTCGGAAACTATAAGAGATAATGCAATTTCGCAACCGGCAATGTAATTAGCATGCCGAATATTACTTGGAATGTGAATTGGGACGAAATCGCCAATAGATAAGACCATTTTACAATTTGGGCCCAAGTTAGAAGCAGAGCCTAAGGTGTAAATTATCGATAGTCCATATCTCGGAAACTATAAGAGATAATGCAATTTGGCAACCGGCAATGTAATTAGCATGCCGAATATTACTTGGAATGTGAATTGGAACGAAATCGCCAATAGATAAGACCATTTTACAATTTGGGCCCAAGTTAGAAGCAGAGCCTAAGGTGTAAATTATCGATAGTCCATATCTCGGAAACTATAAGAGATAATGCAATTTGGCAACCGGCAATGTAATTAGCATGCCGAATATTACTTGGAATGTGAATTGGAACGAAATCGCCAATAGATAAGACCATTTTACAATTTGGGCCCAAGTTAGAAGCAGAGCCTGAGGTGTAAATTATTGATAGTCCATATCTCGGAAACTATAAGAGATAATGCAATTTCGCAACCGGCAATGTAATTAGCATGCCGAATATCACTTGGAATGTGAATTGGGACGAAATCGCCAATAGATAAGACCATTTTACAATTTGGGCCCAAGTTAGAAGCAGAGCCTAAGGTGTAAATTATCGATAGTCCATATCTCGGAAACTATAAGAGATAATGCAATTTGGCAACCGTCAATGTAATTAGCATGCCGAATATTACTTGGAATGTGAATTGGAACGAAATCGCCAATAGATAAGACCATTTTACAATTTGGGCCCAAGTTAGAAGCAGAGCCTAAGGTGTAAATTATCGATAGTCCATATCTCGGAAACTATAAGAGATAATGCAATTTGGCAACCGGCAATGTAATTAGCATGCCGAATATTACTTGGAATGTGAATTGGAACGAAATCGCCAATAGATAAGACCATTTTACAATTTGGGCCCAAGTTAGAAGCAGAGCCTAAGGTGTAAATTATCGATAGTCCATATCTCGGAAACTATAAGAGATAATGCAATTTGGCAACCGGCAATGTAATTAGCATGCCGAATATTACTTGGAATGTGAATTGGAACGAAATCGCCAATAGATAAGACCATTTTACAATTTGGGCCCAAGTTAGAAGCAGAGCCTAAGGTGTAAATTATCGATAGTCTATATCTTGGAAACTATAAGAGATAATGCAATTTGGCAACCGGCAATATAATTAGCATGCCGAATATTACTTGGAATGTGAATTGGAACGAAATCGCCAATAGATAAGACCATTTTACAATTTGGGCCCAAGTTAGAAGCAGAGCCTAAGGTGTAAATTATCGATAGTCCATATCTCGGAAACTATAAGAGATAATGCAATTTGGCAACCGGCAATGTAATTAGCATGCCGAATATTACTTGGAATGTGAATTGGAACGAAATCGCCAATAGATAAGACCATTTTACAATTTGGGCCCAAGTTAGAAGCAGAGCCTAAGGTGTAAATAATCGATAGTCCATATCTCGGAAACTATAAGAGATAATGCAATTTGGCAACCGGCAATGTAATTAGCATGCCGAATATTACTTGGAATGTGAATTGCAACGAAATCGCCAATAGATAAGACAATTTTACAATTTGGGCCCAAGTTAGAAGCAGAGCCTAAGGTGTAAATTATCGATAGTCCACATCTCGGAAACTATAAGAGATAATGCAATTTGGCAACCGGCAATGTAATTAGCATGCCGAATATTACTTGGAATGTGAATTGGAACGAAATCGCCAATAGATAAGACCATTTTACAATTTGGGCCCAAGTTAGAAGCAGAGCCTAAGGTGTAAATTATTGATAGTCCATATCTCGGAAACTATAAGAGATAATGCAATTTCGCAACCGGCAATGTAATTAGCATGCCGAATATCACTTGGAATGTGAATTGGAACGAAATCGCCAATAGGTAAGACCATTTTACAATTTGGGCCCAAGTTAGAAGCAGAGCCTAAGGTGTAAATTATCGATAGTCCGTATCTCGGAAACTATAAGAGATAATGCAATTTGGCAACCGGCAATGTAATTAGCATGCCGAATATTACTTGGAATGTGAATTGGAACGAAATCGCCAATAGATAAGACCATTTTACAATTTGGGCCCAAGTTAGAAGCAGAGCCTATGGTGTAAATTATCGATAGTCCATATCTCGGAAACTATAAGAGATAATTCAATTTGGCAACCGGCAATGTAATTAGCATGCCGAATATTACTTGGAATGTGAATTGGAACGAAATCGCCAATAGGTAAGACCATTTTACAATTTGGGCCCAAGTTAGAAGCAGAGCCTAAGGTGTAAATTATCGATAGTCCATATCTCGGAAACTATAAGAGATAATGCAATTTGGCAACCGGCAATGTAATTAGCATGCCGAATATTACTTGGAATGTGAATTGGAACGAAATCGCCAATAGATAAGACCATTTTACAATTTGGGCCCAAGTTAGAAGCAGAGCCTATGGTGTAAATTATCGATAGACCATATCTCGGAAACTATAAGAGATAATGCAATTTGGCAACCGGCAATGTAATTAGCATGCCGAATATTACTTGGAATGTGAATTGGAACGAAATCGCCAATAGATAAGACCATTTTACAATTTGGGCCCAAGTTAGAAGCAGAGCCTAAGGTGTAAATTATCGATAGTCCATATCTCGGAAACTATAAGAGATAATGCAATTTGGCAACCGGCAATGTAATTAGCATGCCGAATATTACTTGGAATGTGAATTGGAACGAAATCGCCAATAGATAAGACCATTTTACAATTTGGGCCCAAGTTAGAAGCAGAGCCTAAGGTGTAAATTATTGGTAGTCCATATCTCGGAAACTATAAGAGATAATGCAATTTCGCAACCGGCAATGTAATTAGCACGCCGAATATCACTTGGAATGTGAATTGGGACGAAATCGCCAATAGATAAGACCATTTTACAATTTGGGCCCAAGTTAGAAGCAGAGCCTAAGGTGTAAATTATCGATAGTCCATATCTCGGAAACTATAAGAGACAATGCAATTTGGCAACCGGCAATGTAATTAGCATGCCGAATATTACTTGGAATGTGAATTGGAACGAAATCGCCAATAGATAAGACCATTTTACAATTTGGGCCCAAGTTAGAAGCAGAGCCTAAGGTGTAAATTATCGATAGTCCATATCTCGGAAACTATAAGAGATAATGCAATTTGGCAACCGGCAATGTAATTAGCATGCCGAATATTACTTGGAATGTGAATTGGAACGAAATCGCCAATAGATAAGACCATTTTACAATTTGGGCCCAAGTTAGAAGCAGAGCCTAAGGTGTAAATTATCGATAGTCCATATCTCGGAAACTATAAGAGATATCTCGGAAACTATAAGAGATAATGCAATTTGGCAACCGGCAATGTAATTAGCATGCCGAATATTACTTGGAATGTGAATTGGAACGAAATCGCCAATAGATAAGACCATTTTACAATTTGGGCCCAAGTTAGAAGCAGAGCCTAAGGTGTAAATTATCGATAGTCCATATCTCGGAAACTATAAGAGATAATGCAATTTGGCAACCGGCAATGTAATTAGCATGCCGAATATTTCTTGGAATGTGAATTGGAACGAAATCGCCAATAGATAAGACCATTTTACAATTTGGGCCCAAGTTAGAAGCAGAGCCTATGGTGTAAATTATCGATAGTCCATATCTCGGAAACTATAAGAGATAATGCAATTTGGCAACCGGCAATGTAATTAGCATGCCGAATATTACTTGGAATGTGAATTGGAACGAAATCGCCAATAGATAAGACCATTTTACAATTTGGGCCCAAGTTAGAAGCAGAGCCTAAGGTGTAAATTATCGATAGTCCATATCTCGGAAACTATAAGAGATAATGCAATTTGGCAACCGGCAATGTAATTAGCATGCCGAATATTACTTGGAATGTGAATTGGAACGAAATCGCCAATAGATAAGACCATTTTACAATTTGGGCCCAAGTTAGAAGCAGAGCCTAAGGTGTAAATTATCGATAGTCCTTATCTCGGAAACTATAAGTGATAATGCAATTTGGCAACCGGCAATGTAATTAGCATGCCGAATATTACTTGGAATGTGAATTGGAACGAAATCGCCAATAGGTAAGACCATTTTACAATTTGGGATCAAGTTAGAAGCAGAGCCTAAGGTGAAAATTATCGATAGTCCATATCTCGGAAACTATAAGAGATAATTCAATTTGGCAACCGGCAATGTAATTAGCTTGCCGAATATTACTTGGAATGTGAATTGGAACGAAATCGCCAATAGATAAGACCATTTTACAATTTGGGCCCAAGTTAGAAGCAGAGCCTAAGGTGTAAATTATCAATAGTCCATATCTCGGAAACTATAAGAGATAATGCAATTTGGCAACCGGCAATGTAATTAGCATGCCGAATATTACTTGGAATGTGAATTGGAACGAAATCGCCAATAGATAAGACCATTTTACAATTTGGGAGCAAGTTAGAAGCAGAGCCTAAGGTGTAAATTATCGATAGTCCATATCTCGGAAACTATAAGAGATAATGCAATTTGGCAACCGGCAATGTAATTAGCATGCCGAATATTACTTGGAATGTGAATTGGAACGAAATCGCCAATAGATAAGACCATTTTACAATTTGGGCCCAAGTTAGAAGCAGAGCCTAAGGTGTAAATTATTGATAGTCCATATCTCGGAAACTATAAGAGATAATGCAATTTCGCAACCGGCAATGTAATTAGCATGCCGAATATTACTTGGAATGTGAATTGGGACGAAATCGCCAATAGATAAGACCATTTTACAATTTGGGCCCAAGTTAGAAGCAGAGCCTAAGGTGTAAATTATCGATAGTCCATATCTCGGAAACTATAAGAGATAATGCAATTTGGCAACCGGCAATGTAATTAGCATGCCGAATATTACTTGGAATGTGAATTGGAACGAAATCGCCAATAGATAAGACCATTTTACAATTTGGGCCCAAGTTAGAAGCAGAGCCTAAGGTGTAAATTATCGATAGTCCATATCTCGGAAACTATAAGAGATAATGCAATTTGGCAACCGGCAATGTAATTAGCATGCCGAATATTACTTGGAATGTGAATTGGAACGAAATCGCCAATAGATAAGACCATTTTACAATTTGGGCCCAAGTTAGAAGCAGAGCCTGAGGTGTAAATTATTGATAGTCCATATCTCGGAAACTATAAGAGATAATGCAATTTCGCAACCGGCAATGTAATTAGCATGCCGAATATCACTTGGAATGTGAATTGGGACGAAATCGCCAATAGATAAGACCATTTTACAATTTGGGCCCAAGTTAGAAGCAGAGCCTAAGGTGTAAATTATCGATAGTCCATATCTCGGAAACTATAAGAGATAATGCAATTTGGCAACCGTCAATGTAATTAGCATGCCGAATATTACTTGGAATGTGAATTGGAACGAAATCGCCAATAGATAAGACCATTTTACAATTTGGGCCCAAGTTAGAAGCAGAGCCTAAGGTGTAAATTATCGATAGTCCATATCTCGGAAACTATAAGAGATAATGCAATTTGGCAACCGGCAATGTAATTAGCATGCCGAATATTACTTGGAATGTGAATTGGAACGAAATCGCCAATAGATAAGACCATTTTACAATTTGGGCCCAAGTTAGAAGCAGAGCCTAAGGTGTAAATTATCGATAGTCCATATCTCGGAAACTATAAGAGATAATGCAATTTGGCAACCGGCAATGTAATTAGCATGCCGAATATTACTTGGAATGTGAATTGGAACGAAATCGCCAATAGATAAGACCATTTTACAATTTGGGCCCAAGTTAGAAGCAGAGCCTAAGGTGTAAATTATCGATAGTCTATATCTTGGAAACTATAAGAGATAATGCAATTTGGCAACCGGCAATATAATTAGCATGCCGAATATTACTTGGAATGTGAATTGGAACGAAATCGCCAATAGATAAGACCATTTTACAATTTGGGCCCAAGTTAGAAGCAGAGCCTAAGGTGTAAATTATCGATAGTCCATATCTCGGAAACTATAAGAGATAATGCAATTTGGCAACCGGCAATGTAATTAGCATGCTGAATATTACTTGGAATGTGAATTGGAACGAAATCGCCAATAGATAAGACCATTTTACAATTTGGGCCCAAGTTAGAAGCAGAGCCTAAGGTGTAAATTATTGATAGTCCATATCTCGGAAACTATAAGAGATAATGCAATTTCGCAACCGGCAATGTAATTAGCATGCCGAATATCTCTTGGAATGTGAATTGGGACGAAATCGCCAATAAATAAGACCATTTTACAATTTGGGCCAAAGTTAGAAGCAGAGCCTAAGGTGTAAATTATCGATAGTCCATATCTCGGAAACTATAAGAGACAATGCAATTTGGCAACCGGCAATGTAATTAGCATGCCGAATATTACTTGGAATGTGAATTGGGACGAAATCGCCAATAGATAAGACCATTTTACAATTTGGGCCCAAGTTAGAAGCAGAGCCTAAGGTGTAAATTATCGATAGTCCATATCTCGGAAACTATAAGAGATAATGCAATTTGGCAACCCGCAATGTAATTAGCATGCCGAATATTACTTGGAATGTGAATTGGAACGAAGTCGCCAATAGATAAGACCATTTTACAATTTGGGCCCAAGTTAGAAGCAGAGCCTAAGGTGTAAATTATCGATAGTCCATATCTCGGAAACTATAAGAGATAATGCAATTTGGCAACCGGCAATGTAATTAGCATGCCGAATATTACTTGGAATGTGAATTGGAACGAAATCGCCAATAGATAAGACCATTTTACAATTTGGGCCCAAGTTAGAAGCAGAGCCTATGGTGTAAATTATCGATAGTCCATATCTCGGAAACTATAAGAGATAATGCAATTTGGCAACCGGCAATGTAATTAGCATGCCGAATATTACTTGGAATGTGAATTGGAACGAAATCGCCAATAGATAAGACCATTTTACAATTTGGGCCCAAGTTAGAAGCAGAGCCTAAGGTGTAAATTATTGATAGTCCATATCTCGGAAACTATAAGAGATAATGCAATTTCGCAACCGGCAATGTAATTAGCATGCCGAATATCTCTTGGAATGTGAATTGGGACGAAATCGCCAATAAATAAGACCATTTTACAATTTGGGCCAAAGTTAGAAGCAGAGCCTAAGGTGTAAATTATCGATAGTCCATATCTCGGAAACTATAAGAGACAATGCAATTTGGCAACCGGCAATGTAATTAGCATGCCGAATATTACTTGGAATGTGAATTGGGACGAAATCGCCAATAGATAAGACCATTTTATAATTTGGGCCCAAGTTAGAAGCAGAGCCTAAGGTGTAAATTATCGATAGTCCATATCTCGGAAACTATAAGAGATAATGCAATTTGGCAACCCGCAATGTAATTAGCATGCCGAATATTACTTGGAATGTGAATTGGAACGAAGTCGCCTATAGATAAGACCATTTTACAATTTGGGCCCAAGTTAGAAGCAGAGCCTAAGGTGTAAATTATCGATAGTCCATATCTCGGAAACTATAAGAGATAATGCAATTTGGCAACCGGCAATGTAATTAGCATGCCGAATATTACTTGGAATGTGAATTGGAACGAAATCGCCAATAGATAAGACCATTTTACAATTTGGGCCCAAGTTAGAAGCAGAGCCTAAGGTGTAAATTATTGATAGTCCATATCTCGGAAACTATAAGAGATAATGCAATTTCGCAACCGGCAATGTAATTAGCATGCCGAATATCTCTTGGAATGTGAATTGGGACGAAATCGCCAATAAATAAGACCATTTTACAATTTGGGCCCAAGTTAGAAGCAGAGCCTAAGGTATAAATTATTGATAGTCCATATCTCGGAAACTATAAGAGATAATGCAATTTCGCAACCGGCAATGTAATTAGCATGCCGAATATTACTTGGAATGTGAATTGGGACGAAATCGCCAATAAATAAGACCATTTTACAATTTGGGCCAAAGTTAGAAGCAGAGCCTAAGGTGTAAATTATCGATAGTCCATATCTCGGAAACTATAAGAGATAATGCAATTTGGCAACCGGCAATGTAATTAGCATGCCGAATATTACTTGGAATGTGAATTGGAACGAAATCGCCAATAGATAAGGCCATTTTACAATTTGGGCCCAAGTTAGAAGCAGAGCCTATGGTGTAAATTATCGATAGTCCATATCTCGGAAACTATAAGAGATAATGCAATTTGGCAACCGGCAATGTAATTAGCATGCCGAATATTACTTGGAATGTGAATTGGAACGAAATCGCCAATAGATAAGACCATTTTACAATTTGGACCCAAGTTAGAAGCAGAGCCTAAGGTGTAAATTATCGATAGTCCATATCTCGGAAACTATAAGAGATAATGCAATTTGGCAACCGGCAATGTAATTAGCATGCCCAATATTACTTGGAATGTGAATTGGAACGAAATCGCCAATAGATAAGACCATTTTACAATTTGGGCCCAAGTTAGAAGCAGAGCCTAAGGTGTAAATTATCGATAGTCCATATCTCGGAAACTATAAGTGATAATGCAATTTGGCAACCGGCAATGTAATTAGCATGCCGAATATTACTTGGAATGTGAATTGGAACGAAATCGCCAATAGGTAAGACCATTTTACAATTTGGGCCCAAGTTAGAAGCAGAGCCTAAGGTGAAAATTATCGATAGTCCATATCTCGGAAACTATAAGAGATAATTCAATTTGGCAACCGGCAATGTAATTAGCATGCCGAATATTACTTGGAATGTGAATTGGAACGAAATCGCCAATAGATAAGACCATTTTACAATTTGGGCCCAAGTTAGAAGCAGAGCCTAAGGTGTAAATTATCGATAGTCCATATCTCGGAAACTATAAGAGATAATGCAATTTGGCAACCGGCAATGTAATTAGCATGCCGAATATTACTTGGAATGTGAATTGGAACGAAATCGCCAATAGATAAGACCATTTTACAATTTGGGCCCAAGTTAGAAGCAGAGCCTAAGGTGTAAATTATTGATAGTCCATATCTCGGAAACTATAAGAGATAATGCAATTTCGCAACCGGCAATGTAATTAGCATGCCGAATATCACTTGGAATGTGAATTGGGACGAAATCGCCAATAGATAAGACCATTTTACAATTTGGGCCCAAGTTAGAAGCAGAGCCTAAGGTGTAAATTATCGATAGTCCATATCTCGGAAACTATAAGAGATAATGAAATTTGGCAACCGGCAATGTAATTAGCATGCCGAATATTACTTGGAATGTGAATTGGAACGAAATCGCCAATAGATAAGACCATTTTACAATTTGGGCCCAAGTTAGAAGCTGAGCCTAAGGTGTAAATTATCGATAGTCCATATCTCGGAAACTATAAGAGATAATGCAATTTGGCAACCGGCAATGTAATTAGCATGCCGAATATTACTTGGAATGTGAATTGGAACGAAATCGATAATAGATAAGACCATTTTACAATTTGGACCCAAGTTAGAAGCAGAGCCTAAGGTGTAAATTATCGATAGTCCATATCTCGGAAACTATAAGAGATAATGCAATTTGGCAACCGGCAATTTAATTAGCATGCCGAATATTACTTGGAATGTGAATTGGAACGAAATCGCCAATAGATAAGGCCATTTTACAATTTGGGCCCAAGTTAGAAGCAGAGCCTAAGGTGTAAATTATTGATAGTCCATATCTCGGAAACTATAAGAGATAATGCAATTTCGCAACCGGCAATGTAATTAGCATGCCGAATATCACTTGGAATGTGAATTGGGACGAAATCGCCAATAGATAAGACCATTTTACAATTTGGGCCCAAGTTAGAAGCAGAGCCTAAGGTGTAAATTATCGATAGTCCATATCTCGGAAACTATAAGAGATAATGCAATTTGGCAACCGTCAATGTAATTAGCATGCCGAATATTACTTGGAATGTGAATTGGAACGAAATCGCCAATAGATAAGACCATTTTACAATTTGGGCCCAAGTTAGAAGCAGAGCCTAAGGTGTAAATTATCGATAGTCCATATCTCGGAAACTATAAGAGATAATGCAATTTGGCAACCGGCAATGTAATTAGCATGCCGAATATTACTTGGAATGTGAATTGGAACGAAATCGCCAATAGATAAGACCATTTTACAATTTGGGCCCAAGTTAGAAGCAGAGCCTAAGGTGTAAATTATTGATAGTCCATATCTCGGAAACTATAAGAGATAATGCAATTTGGCAACCGGCAATGTAATTAGCATGCCGAATATTACTTGGAATGTGAATTGGAACGAAATCGCCAATAGATAAGACCATTTTACAATTTGGGCCCAAGTTAGAAACAGAGCCTAAGGTGTAAATTATTGATAGTCCATATCTCGGAAACTATAAGAGAAAATGCAATTTCGCAACCGGCAATGTAATTAGCATGCCGAATATTACTTGGAGTGTGAATTGGAACGAAATCGCCAATAGATAAGACCATTTTACAATTTGGGCCCAAGTTAGAAGCAGAGCCTAAGGTGTAAATTATCGATAGTCCATGTCTCGGAAACTATAAGAGATAATGCAATTTGGCAACCGGCAATGTAATTAGCATGCCGAATATTACTTGGAATGTGAATTGGAACGAAATCGCCAATAGATAAGACCATTTTACAATTTGGGCCCAAGTTAGAAGCAGAGCCTAAGGTGTAAATTATCGATAGTCCATATCTCGGAAACTATAAGAGATAATGCAATTTGGCAACCGGCAATATAATTAGCATGCCGAATATTACTTGGAATGTGAATTGGAACGAAATCGCCAATAAATAAGACCATTTTACAATTTGGGCCCAAGTTAGAAGCAGAGCCTAAGGTGTAAATTATCGATAGTCCATATCTCGGAAACTATAAGAGATAATGCAATTTGGCAACCGGCAATGTAATTAGCATGCCGAATATTACTTGGAATGTGAATTGGAACGAAATCGCCAATAGATAAGACCATTTTACAATTTGGGCCCAAGTTAGAAGCAGAGCCTAAGGTGTAAATTATCGATAGTCCATATCTCGGAAACTATAAGAGATAATGCAATTTGGCAACCGGCAATGTAATTAGCATGCCGAATATTACTTGGAATGTGAATTGGAACGAAATCGCCAATAGATAAGACCATTTTACAATTTGGGCCCAAGTTAGAAACAGAGCCTAAGGTGTAAATTATTGATAGTCCATATCTCGGAAACTATAAGAGAAAATGCAATTTCGCAACCGGCAATGTAATTAGCATGCCGAATATTACTTGGAGTGTGAATTGGAACGAAATCGCCAATAGATAAGACCATTTTACAATTTGGGCCCAAGTTAGAAGCAGAGCCTAAGGTGTAAATTATCGATAGTCCATGTCTCGGAAACTATAAGAGATAATGCAATTTGGCAACCGGCAATGTAATTAGCATGCCGAATATTACTTGGAATGTGAATTGGAACGAAATCGCCAATAGATAAGACCATTTTACAATTTGGGCCCAAGTTAGAAGCAGAGCCTAAGGTGTAAATTATCGATAGTCCATATCTCGGAAACTATAAGAGATAATGCAATTTGGCAACCGGCAATATAATTAGCATGCCGAATATTACTTGGAATGTGAATTGGAACGAAATCGCCAATAAATAAGACCATTTTACAATTTGGGCCCAAGTTAGAAGCAGAGCCTAAGGTGTAAATTATCGATAGTCCATATCTCGGAAACTATAAGAGATAATGCAATTTGGCAACCGGCAATGTAATTAGCATGCCGAATATTACTTGGAATGTGAATTGGAACGAAATCGCCAATAGATAAGACCATTTTACAATTTGGGCCCAAGTTAGAAGCAGAGCCTAAGGTGTAAATTATCGATAGTCCATATCTCGGAAACTATAAGAGATAATGCAATTTGGCAACCGGCAATGTAATTAGCATGCCGAATATTACTTGGAATGTGAATTGGAACGAAATCGCCAATAGATAAGACCATTTTACAATTTGGGCCCAAGTTAGAAGCAGAGCCTAAGGTGTAAATTATTGATAGTCCATATCTCGGAAACTATAAGAGATAATGCAATTTCGCAACCGGCAATGTAATTAGCATGCCGAATATCACTTGGAATGTGAATTGGGACGAAATCGCCAATAGATAAGACCATTTTACAATTTGGGCCCAAGTTAGAAGCAGAGCCTAAGGTGTAAATTATCGATAGTCCATATCTCGGAAACTATAAGAGATAATGCAATTTGGCAACCGGCAATGTAATTAGCATGCCGAATATTACCTGGAATGTGAATTGGAACGAAATCGCCAATAGATAAGACCATTTTACAATTTGGGCCCAAGTTAGAAGCAGAGCCTAAGGTGTAAATTATCGATAGTCCATATCTCGGAAACTATAAGAGATAATGCAATTTGGCAACCGGCAATGTAATTAGCATGCCGAATATTACTTGGAATGGGAATTGGAACGAAATCGCCAATAGATAAGACCATTTTACAATTTGGGCCCAAGTTAGAAGCAGAGCCTAAGGTGTAAATTATCGATAGTCCATAACCCGGAAACTATAAGAGATAATGCAATTTGGCAACCGGCAATGTAATTAGCATGCCGAATATTACTTGGAATGTGAATTGGAACGAAATCGCCAATAGATAAGACCATTTTACAATTTGGGCCCAAGTTAGAAGCAGAGCCTAAGGTGTAAATTATCGATAGTCCATATCTCGGAAACTATAAGAGATAATGCAATTTGGCAACCGGCAATATAATTAGCATGCCGAATATTACTTGGAATGTGAATTGGAACGAAATCGCCAATAGATAAGACCATTTTACAATTTGGGCCCAGTTAGAAGCAGAGCCTAAGGTGTAAATTATTGATAGTCCATATCTCGGAAACTATAAGAGATAATGCAATTTCGCAACCGGCAATGTAATTAGCATGCCGAATATCACTTGAAATGTGAATTGGGACGAAATCGCCAATAGATAAGACCATTTTACAATTTGGGCCCAAGTTAGAAGCAGAGCCTAAGGTGTAAATTATCGATAGTCCATATCTCGGAAACTATAAGAGATAATGCAATTTGGCAACCGGCAATGTAATTAGCATGCCGAATATTACCTGAAATGTGAATTGGAACGAAATCGCCAATAGATAAGACCATTTTACAATTTGGGCCCAAGTTAGAAGCAGAGCCTAAGGTGTAAATTATCGATAGTCCATATCTCGGAAACTATAAGAGATAATGCAATTTGGCAACCGGCAATGTAATTAGCATGCCGAATATTACTTGGAATGTGAATTGGAACGAAATCGCCAATAGATAAGACCATTTTACAATTTGGGCCCAAGTTAGAAGCAGAGCCTAAGGTGTAAATTATTGATAGTCCATATCTCGGAAACTATAAGAGATAATGCAATTTCGCAACCGGCAATGTAATTAGCATGCCGAATATTACCTGGAGTGTGAATTGGAACGAAATCGCCAATAGGTAAGACCATTTTACAATTTGGGCCCAAGTTAGAAGCAGAGCCTAAGGTGTAAATTATCGATAGTCTATATCTCGGAAATTATAAGAGATAATGCAATTTGGCAACCGGCAATGTAATTAGCATGCCGAATATTACTTGGAATGTGAATTGGAACGAAATCGCCAATAGATAAGACCATTTTACAATTTGGGCCCAAGTTAGAAGCAGAGCCTAAGGTGTAAATTATCGATAGTCCATATCTCGGAAACTATAAGAGATAATGCAATTTGGCAACCGGCAATGTAATTAGCATGCCGAATATTACTTGGAATGTGAATTGGAACGAAATCGCCAATAGATAAGACCATTTTACAATTTGGGCCCAAGTTAGAAGCAGAGCCTAAGGTGTAAATAATCGATAGTCCATATCTCGGAAACTATAAGAGATAATGCAATTTGGCAACCGGCAATGTAATTAGCATGCCGAATATTACTTGGAATGTGAATTGCAACGAAATCGCCAATAGATAAGACAATTTTACAATTTGGGCCCAAGTTAGAAGCAGAGCCTAAGGTGTAAATTATCGATAGTCCACATCTCGGAAACTATAAGAGATAATGCAATTTGGCAACCGGCAATGTAATTAGCATGCCGAATATTACTTGGAATGTGAATTGGAACGAAATCGCCAATAGATAAGACCATTTTACAATTTGGGCCCAAGTTAGAAGCAGAGCCTAAGGTGTAAATTATTGATAGTCCATATCTCGGAAACTATAAGAGATAATGCAATTTCGCAACCGGCAATGTAATTAGCATGCCGAATATCACTTGGAATGTGAATTGGAACGAAATCGCCAATAGGTAAGACCATTTTACAATTTGGGCCCAAGTTAGAAGCAGAGCCTAAGGTGTAAATTATCGATAGTCCGTATCTCGGAAACTATAAGAGATAATGCAATTTGGCAACCGGCAATGTAATTAGCATGCCGAATATTACTTGGAATGTGAATTGGAACGAAATCGCCAATAGATAAGACCATTTTACAATTTGGGCCCAAGTTAGAAGCAGAGCCTATGGTGTAAATTATCGATAGTCCATATCTCGGAAACTGTAAGAGATAATTCAATTTGGCAACCGGCAATGTAATTAGCATGCCGAATATTACTTGGAATGTGAATTGGAACGAAATCGCCAATAGGTAAGACCATTTTACAATTTGGGCCCAAGTTAGAAGCAGAGCCTAAGGTGTAAATTATCGATAGTCCATATCTCGGAAACTATAAGAGATAATGCAATTTGGCAACCGGCAATGTAATTAGCATGCCGAATATTACTTGGAATGTGAATTGGAACGAAATCGCCAATAGATAAGACCATTTTACAATTTGGGCCCAAGTTAGAAGCAGAGCCTAAGGTGTAAATTATTGATAGTCCATATCTCGGAAACTATAAGAGATAATGCAATTTGGCAACCGGCAATGTAATTAGCATGCCGAATATTACTTGGAATGTGAATTGGAACGAAATCGCCAATAGATAAGACCATTTTACAATTTGGGCCCAAGTTAGAAACAGAGCCTAAGGTGTAAATTATTGATAGTCCATATCTCGGAAACTATAAGAGAAAATGCAATTTCGCAACCGGCAATGTAATTAGCATGCCGAATATTACTTGGAATGTGAATTGGAACGAAATCGCCAATAGATAAGACCATTTTACAATTTGGGAGCAAGTTAGAAGCAGAGCCTAAGGTGTAAATTATCGATAGTCCATATCTCGGAAACTATAAGAGATAATGCAATTTGGCAACCGGCAATGTAATTAGCATGCCGAATATTACTTGGAATGTGAATTGGAACGAAATCGCCAATAGATAAGACCATTTTACAATTTGGGCCCAAGTTAGAAGCAGAGCCTAAGGTGTAAATTATTGATAGTCCATATCTCGGAAACTATAAGAGATAATGCAATTTCGCAACCGGCAATGTAATTAGCATGCCGAATATTACTTGGAATGTGAATTGGGACGAAATCGCCAATAGATAAGACCATTTTACAATTTGGGCCCAAGTTAGAAGCAGAGCCTAAGGTGTAAATTATCGATAGTCCATATCTCGGAAACTATAAGAGATAATGCAATTTGGCAACCGGCAATGTAATTAGCATGCCGAATATTACTTGGAATGTGAATTGGAACGAAATCGCCAATAGATAAGACCATTTTACAATTTGGGCCCAAGTTAGAAGCAGAGCCTAAGGTGTAAATTATCGATAGTCCATATCTCGGAAACTATAAGAGATAATGCAATTTGGCAACCGGCAATGTAATTAGCATGCCGAATATTACTTGGAATGTGAATTGGAACGAAATCGCCAATAGATAAGACCATTTTACAATTTGGGCCCAAGTTAGAAGCAGAGCCTAAGGTGTAAATTATCGATAGTCCATATCTCGGAAACTATAAGAGATAATGCAATTTGGCAACCGGCAATGTAATTAGCATGCCGAATATTACTTGGAATGTGAATTGGAACGAAATCGCCAATAGATAAGACCATTTTACAATTTGGGCCCAAGTTAGAAGCAGAGCCTGAGGTGTAAATTATTGATAGTCCATATCTCGGAAACTATAAGAGATAATGCAATTTCGCAACCGGCAATGTAATTAGCATGCCGAATATCACTTGGAATGTGAATTGGGACGAAATCGCCAATAGATAAGACCATTTTACAATTTGGGCCCAAGTTAGAAGCAGAGCCTAAGGTGTAAATTATCGATAGTCCATATCTCGGAAACTATAAGAGATAATGCAATTTGGCAACCGTCAATGTAATTAGCATGCCGAATATTACTTGGAATGTGAATTGGAACGAAATCGCCAATAGATAAGACCATTTTACAATTTGGGCCCAAGTTAGAAGCAGAGCCTAAGGTGTAAATTATCGATAGTCCATATCTCGGAAACTATAAGAGATAATGCAATTTGGCAACCGGCAATGTAATTAGCATGCCGAATATTACTTGGAATGTGAATTGGAACGAAATCGCCAATAGATAAGACCATTTTACAATTTGGGCCCAAGTTAGAAGCAGAGCCTAAGGTGTAAATTATCGATAGTCCATATCTCGGAAACTATAAGAGATAATGCAATTTGGCAACCGGCAATGTAATTAGCATGCCGAATATTACTTGGAATGTGAATTGGAACGAAATCGCCAATAGATAAGACCATTTTACAATTTGGGCCCAAGTTAGAAGCAGAGCCTAAGGTGTAAATTATCGATAGTCTATATCTCGGAAACTATAAGAGATAATGCAATTTGGCAACCGGCAATATAATTAGCATGCCGAATATTACTTGGAATGTGAATTGGAACGAAATCGCCAATAGATAAGACCATTTTACAATTTGGGCCCAAGTTAGAAGCAGAGCCTAAGGTGTAAATTATCGATAGTCCATATCTCGGAAACTATAAGAGATAATGCAATTTGGCAACCGGCAATGTAATTAGCATGCCGAATATTACTTGGAATGTGAATTGGAACGAAATCGCCAATAGATAAGACCATTTTACAATTTGGGCCCAAGTTAGAAGCAGAGCCTAAGGTGTAAATTATTGATAGTCCATATCTCGGAAACTATAAGAGATAATGCAATTTCGCAACCGGCAATGTAATTAGCATGCCGAATATCTCTTGGAATGTGAATTGGGACGAAATCGCCAATAAATAAGACCATTTTACAATTTGGGCCCAAGTTAGAAGCAGAGCCTAAGGTGTAAATTATCGATAGTCCATATCTCGGAAACTATAAGAGATAATGCAATTTCGCAACCGTCAATGTAATTAGCATGCCGAATATCTCTTGGAATGTGAATTGGGACGAAATCGCCAATAAATAAGACCATTTTACAATTTGGGCCAAAGTTAGAAGCAGAGCCTAAGGTGTAAATTATCGATAGTCCATATCTCGGAAACTATAAGAGACAATGCAATTTGGCAACCGGCAATGTAATTAGCATGCCGAATATTACTTGGAATGTGAATTGGAACGAAATCGCCAATAGATAAGACCATTTTACAATTTGGGCCCAAGTTAGAAGCAGAGCCTAAGGTGTAAATTATCGATAGTCCATATCTCGGAAACTATAAGAGATAATGCAATTTGGCAACCGGCAATGTAATTAGCATGCCGAATATTACTTGGAATGTGAATTGGAACGAAGTCGCCAATAGATAAGACCATTTTACAATTTGGGCCCAAGTTAGAAGCAGAGCCTAAGGTGTAAATTATCGATAGTCCATATCTCGGAAACTATAAGTGATAATGCAATTTGGCAACCGGCAATGTAATTAGCATGCCGAATATTACTTGGAATGTGAATTGGAACGAAATCGCCAATAGGTAAGACCATTTTACAATTTGGGCCCAAGTTAGAAGCAGAGCCTAAGGTGAAAATTATCGATAGTCCATATCTCGGAAACTATAAGAGATAATTCAATTTGGCAACCGGCAATGTAATTAGCATGCCGAATATTACTTGGAATGTGAATTGGAACGAAATCGCCAATAGATAAGACCATTTTACAATTTGGGCCCAAGTTAGAAGCAGAGCCTAAGGTGTAAATTATCGATAGTCCATATCTCGGAAACTATAAGAGATAATGCAATTTGGCAACCGGCAATGTAATTAGCATGCCGAATATTACTTGGAATGTGAATTGGAACGAAATCGCCAATAGATAAGACCATTTTACAATTTGGGCCCAAGTTAGAAGCAGAGCCTAAGGTGTAAATTATTGATAGTCCATATCTCGGAAACTATAAGAGATAATGCAATTTCGCAACCGGCAATGTAATTAGCATGCCGAATATCACTTGGAATGTGAATTGGGACGAAATCGCCAATAGATAAGACCATTTTACAATTTGGGCCCAAGTTAGAAGCAGAGCCTAAGGTGTAAATTATCGATAGTCCATATCTCGGAAACTATAAGAGATAATGAAATTTGGCAACCGGCAATGTAATTAGCATGCCGAATATTACTTGGAATGTGAATTGGAACGAAATCGCCAATAGATAAGACCATTTTACAATTTGGGCCCAAGTTAGAAGCTGAGCCTAAGGTGTAAATTATCGATAGTCCATATCTCGGAAACTATAAGAGATAATGCAATTTGGCAACCGGCAATGTAATTAGCATGCCGAATATTACTTGGAATGTGAATTGGAACGAAATCGATAATAGATAAGACCATTTTACAATTTGGACCCAAGTTAGAAGCAGAGCCTAAGGTGTAAATTATCGATAGTCCATATCTCGGAAACTATAAGAGATAATGCAATTTGGCAACCGGCAATTTAATTAGCATGCCGAATATTACTTGGAATGTGAATTGGAACGAAATCGCCAATAGATAAGGCCATTTTACAATTTGGGCCCAAGTTAGAAGCAGAGCCTAAGGTGTAAATTATTGATAGTCCATATCTCGGAAACTATAAGAGATAATGCAATTTCGCAACCGGCAATGTAATTAGCATGCCGAATATCACTTGGAATGTGAATTGGGACGAAATCGCCAATAGATAAGACCATTTTACAATTTGGGCCCAAGTTAGAAGCAGAGCCTAAGGTGTAAATTATCGATAGTCCATATCTCGGAAACTATAAGAGATAATGCAATTTGGCAACCGTCAATGTAATTAGCATGCCGAATATTACTTGGAATGTGAATTGGAACGAAATCGCCAATAGATAAGACCATTTTACAATTTGGGCCCAAGTTAGAAGCAGAGCCTAAGGTGTAAATTATCGATAGTCCATATCTCGGAAACTATAAGAGATAATGCAATTTGGCAACCGGCAATGTAATTAGCATGCCGAATATTACTTGGAATGTGAATTGGAACGAAATCGCCAATAGATAAGACCATTTTACAATTTGGGCCCAAGTTAGAAGCAGAGCCTAAGGTGTAAATTATTGATAGTCCATATCTCGGAAACTATAAGAGATAATGCAATTTGGCAACCGGCAATGTAATTAGCATGCCGAATATTACTTGGAATGTGAATTGGAACGAAATCGCCAATAGATAAGACCATTTTACAATTTGGGCCCAAGTTAGAAACAGAGCCTAAGGTGTAAATTATTGATAGTCCATATCTCGGAAACTATAAGAGAAAATGCAATTTCGCAACCGGCAATGTAATTAGCATGCCGAATATTACTTGGAGTGTGAATTGGAACGAAATCGCCAATAGATAAGACCATTTTACAATTTGGGCCCAAGTTAGAAGCAGAGCCTAAGGTGTAAATTATCGATAGTCCATGTCTCGGAAACTATAAGAGATAATGCAATTTGGCAACCGGCAATGTAATTAGCATGCCGAATATTACTTGGAATGTGAATTGGAACGAAATCGCCAATAGATAAGACCATTTTACAATTTGGGCCCAAGTTAGAAGCAGAGCCTAAGGTGTAAATTATCGATAGTCCATATCTCGGAAACTATAAGAGATAATGCAATTTGGCAACCGGCAATATAATTAGCATGCCGAATATTACTTGGAATGTGAATTGGAACGAAATCGCCAATAAATAAGACCATTTTACAATTTGGGCCCAAGTTAGAAGCAGAGCCTAAGGTGTAAATTATCGATAGTCCATATCTCGGAAACTATAAGAGATAATGCAATTTGGCAACCGGCAATGTAATTAGCATGCCGAATATTACTTGGAATGTGAATTGGAACGAAATCGCCAATAGATAAGACCATTTTACAATTTGGGCCCAAGTTAGAAGCAGAGCCTAAGGTGTAAATTATCGATAGTCCATATCTCGGAAACTATAAGAGATAATGCAATTTGGCAACCGGCAATGTAATTAGCATGCCGAATATTACTTGGAATGTGAATTGGAACGAAATCGCCAATAGATAAGACCATTTTACAATTTGGGCCCAAGTTAGAAACAGAGCCTAAGGTGTAAATTATTGATAGTCCATATCTCGGAAACTATAAGAGAAAATGCAATTTCGCAACCGGCAATGTAATTAGCATGCCGAATATTACTTGGAGTGTGAATTGGAACGAAATCGCCAATAGATAAGACCATTTTACAATTTGGGCCCAAGTTAGAAGCAGAGCCTAAGGTGTAAATTATCGATAGTCCATGTCTCGGAAACTATAAGAGATAATGCAATTTGGCAACCGGCAATGTAATTAGCATGCCGAATATTACTTGGAATGTGAATTGGAACGAAATCGCCAATAGATAAGACCATTTTACAATTTGGGCCCAAGTTAGAAGCAGAGCCTAAGGTGTAAATTATCGATAGTCCATATCTCGGAAACTATAAGAGATAATGCAATTTGGCAACCGGCAATATAATTAGCATGCCGAATATTACTTGGAATGTGAATTGGAACGAAATCGCCAATAAATAAGACCATTTTACAATTTGGGCCCAAGTTAGAAGCAGAGCCTAAGGTGTAAATTATCGATAGTCCATATCTCGGAAACTATAAGAGATAATGCAATTTGGCAACCGGCAATGTAATTAGCATGCCGAATATTACTTGGAATGTGAATTGGAACGAAATCGCCAATAGATAAGACCATTTTACAATTTGGGCCCAAGTTAGAAGCAGAGCCTAAGGTGTAAATTATCGATAGTCCATATCTCGGAAACTATAAGAGATAATGCAATTTGGCAACCGGCAATGTAATTAGCATGCCGAATATTACTTGGAATGTGAATTGGAACGAAATCGCCAATAGATAAGACCATTTTACAATTTGGGCCCAAGTTAGAAGCAGAGCCTAAGGTGTAAATTATTGATAGTCCATATCTCGGAAACTATAAGAGATAATGCAATTTCGCAACCGGCAATGTAATTAGCATGCCGAATATCACTTGGAATGTGAATTGGGACGAAATCGCCAATAGATAAGACCATTTTACAATTTGGGCCCAAGTTAGAAGCAGAGCCTAAGGTGTAAATTATCGATAGTCCATATCTCGGAAACTATAAGAGATAATGCAATTTGGCAACCGGCAATGTAATTAGCATGCCGAATATTACCTGGAATGTGAATTGGAACGAAATCGCCAATAGATAAGACCATTTTACAATTTGGGCCCAAGTTAGAAGCAGAGCCTAAGGTGTAAATTATCGATAGTCCATATCTCGGAAACTATAAGAGATAATGCAATTTGGCAACCGGCAATGTAATTAGCATGCCGAATATTACTTGGAATGGGAATTGGAACGAAATCGCCAATAGATAAGACCATTTTACAATTTGGGCCCAAGTTAGAAGCAGAGCCTAAGGTGTAAATTATCGATAGTCCATAACCCGGAAACTATAAGAGATAATGCAATTTGGCAACCGGCAATGTAATTAGCATGCCGAATATTACTTGGAATGTGAATTGGAACGAAATCGCCAATAGATAAGACCATTTTACAATTTGGGCCCAAGTTAGAAGCAGAGCCTAAGGTGTAAATTATCGATAGTCCATATCTCGGAAACTATAAGAGATAATGCAATTTGGCAACCGGCAATATAATTAGCATGCCGAATATTACTTGGAATGTGAATTGGAACGAAATCGCCAATAGATAAGACCATTTTACAATTTGGGCCCAGTTAGAAGCAGAGCCTAAGGTGTAAATTATTGATAGTCCATATCTCGGAAACTATAAGAGATAATGCAATTTCGCAACCGGCAATGTAATTAGCATGCCGAATATCACTTGAAATGTGAATTGGGACGAAATCGCCAATAGATAAGACCATTTTACAATTTGGGCCCAAGTTAGAAGCAGAGCCTAAGTTGTAAATTATCGATAGTCCATATCTCGGAAACTATAAGAGATAATGCAATTTGGCAACCGGCAATGTAATTAGCATGCCGAATATTACCTGAAATGTGAATTGGAACGAAATCGCCAATAGATAAGACCATTTTACAATTTGGGCCCAAGTTAGAAGCAGAGCCTAAGGTGTAAATTATCGATAGTCCATATCTCGGAAACTATAAGAGATAATGCAATTTGGCAACCGGCAATGTAATTAGCATGCCGAATATTACTTGGAATGTGAATTGGAACGAAATCGCCAATAGATAAGACCATTTTACAATTTGGGCCCAAGTTAGAAGCAGAGCCTAAGGTGTAAATTATTGATAGTCCATATCTCGGAAACTATAAGAGATAATGCAATTTCGCAACCGGCAATGTAATTAGCATGCCGAATATTACCTGGAGTGTGAATTGGAACGAAATCGCCAATAGGTAAGACCATTTTACAATTTGGGCCCAAGTTAGAAGCAGAGCCTAAGGTGTAAATTATCGATAGTCTATATCTCGGAAATTATAAGAGATAATGCAATTTGGCAACCGGCAATGTAATTAGCATGCCGAATATTACTTGGAATGTGAATTGGAACGAAATCGCCAATAGATAAGACCATTTTACAATTTGGGCCCAAGTTAGAAGCAGAGCCTAAGGTGTAAATTATCGATAGTCCATATCTCGGAAACTATAAGAGATAATGCAATTTGGCAACCGGCAATGTAATTAGCATGCCGAATATTACTTGGAATGTGAATTGGAACGAAATCGCCAATAGATAAGACCATTTTACAATTTGGGCCCAAGTTAGAAGCAGAGCCTAAGGTGTAAATAATCGATAGTCCATATCTCGGAAACTATAAGAGATAATGCAATTTGGCAACCGGCAATGTAATTAGCATGCCGAATATTACTTGGAATGTGAATTGCAACGAAATCGCCAATAGATAAGACAATTTTACAATTTGGGCCCAAGTTAGAAGCAGAGCCTAAGGTGTAAATTATCGATAGTCCACATCTCGGAAACTATAAGAGATAATGCAATTTGGCAACCGGCAATGTAATTAGCATGCCGAATATTACTTGGAATGTGAATTGGAACGAAATCGCCAATAGATAAGACCATTTTACAATTTGGGCCCAAGTTAGAAGCAGAGCCTAAGGTGTAAATTATTGATAGTCCATATCTCGGAAACTATAAGAGATAATGCAATTTCGCAACCGGCAATGTAATTAGCATGCCGAATATCACTTGGAATGTGAATTGGAACGAAATCGCCAATAGGTAAGACCATTTTACAATTTGGGCCCAAGTTAGAAGCAGAGCCTAAGGTGTAAATTATCGATAGTCCGTATCTCGGAAACTATAAGAGATAATGCAATTTGGCAACCGGCAATGTAATTAGCATGCCGAATATTACTTGGAATGTGAATTGGAACGAAATCGCCAATAGATAAGACCATTTTACAATTTGGGCCCAAGTTAGAAGCAGAGCCTATGGTGTAAATTATCGATAGTCCATATCTCGGAAACTGTAAGAGATAATTCAATTTGGCAACCGGCAATGTAATTAGCATGCCGAATATTACTTGGAATGTGAATTGGAACGAAATCGCCAATAGGTAAGACCATTTTACAATTTGGGCCCAAGTTAGAAGCAGAGCCTAAGGTGTAAATTATCGATAGTCCATATCTCGGAAACTATAAGAGATAATGCAATTTGGCAACCGGCAATGTAATTAGCATGCCGAATATTACTTGGAATGTGAATTGGAACGAAATCGCCAATAGATAAGACCATTTTACAATTTGGGCCCAAGTTAGAAGCAGAGCCTAAGGTGTAAATTATTGATAGTCCATATCTCGGAAACTATAAGAGATAATGCAATTTGGCAACCGGCAATGTAATTAGCATGCCGAATATTACTTGGAATGTGAATTGGAACGAAATCGCCAATAGATAAGACCATTTTACAATTTGGGCCCAAGTTAGAAACAGAGCCTAAGGTGTAAATTATTGATAGTCCATATCTCGGAAACTATAAGAGAAAATGCAATTTCGCAACCGGCAATGTAATTAGCATGCCGAATATTACTTGGAATGTGAATTGGAACGAAATCGCCAATAGATAAGACCATTTTACAATTTGGGAGCAAGTTAGAAGCAGAGCCTAAGGTGTAAATTATCGATAGTCCATATCTCGGAAACTATAAGAGATAATGCAATTTGGCAACCGGCAATGTAATTAGCATGCCGAATATTACTTGGAATGTGAATTGGAACGAAATCGCCAATAGATAAGACCATTTTACAATTTGGGCCCAAGTTAGAAGCAGAGCCTAAGGTGTAAATTATTGATAGTCCATATCTCGGAAACTATAAGAGATAATGCAATTTCGCAACCGGCAATGTAATTAGCATGCCGAATATTACTTGGAATGTGAATTGGGACGAAATCGCCAATAGATAAGACCATTTTACAATTTGGGCCCAAGTTAGAAGCAGAGCCTAAGGTGTAAATTATCGATAGTCCATATCTCGGAAACTATAAGAGATAATGCAATTTGGCAACCGGCAATGTAATTAGCATGCCGAATATTACTTGGAATGTGAATTGGAACGAAATCGCCAATAGATAAGACCATTTTACAATTTGGGCCCAAGTTAGAAGCAGAGCCTGAGGTGTAAATTATTGATAGTCCATATCTCGGAAACTATAAGAGATAATGCAATTTCGCAACCGGCAATGTAATTAGCATGCCGAATATCACTTGGAATGTGAATTGGGACGAAATCGCCAATAGATAAGACCATTTTACAATTTGGGCCCAAGTTAGAAGCAGAGCCTAAGGTGTAAATTATCGATAGTCCATATCTCGGAAACTATAAGAGATAATGCAATTTGGCAACCGTCAATGTAATTAGCATGCCGAATATTACTTGGAATGTGAATTGGAACGAAATCGCCAATAGATAAGACCATTTTACAATTTGGGCCCAAGTTAGAAGCAGAGCCTAAGGTGTAAATTATCGATAGTCCATATCTCGGAAACTATAAGAGATAATGCAATTTGGCAACCGGCAATGTAATTAGCATGCCGAATATTACTTGGAATGTGAATTGGAACGAAATCGCCAATAGATAAGACCATTTTACAATTTGGGCCCAAGTTAGAAGCAGAGCCTAAGGTGTAAATTATCGATAGTCCATATCTCGGAAACTATAAGAGATAATGCAATTTGGCAACCGGCAATGTAATTAGCATGCCGAATATTACTTGGAATGTGAATTGGAACGAAATCGCCAATAGATAAGACCATTTTACAATTTGGGCCCAAGTTAGAAGCAGAGCCTAAGGTGTAAATTATCGATAGTCTATATCTCGGAAACTATAAGAGATAATGCAATTTGGCAACCGGCAATATAATTAGCATGCCGAATATTACTTGGAATGTGAATTGGAACGAAATCGCCAATAGATAAGACCATTTTACAATTTGGGCCCAAGTTAGAAGCAGAGCCTAAGGTGTAAATTATCGATAGTCCATATCTCGGAAACTATAAGAGATAATGCAATTTGGCAACCGGCAATGTAATTAGCATGCCGAATATTACTTGGAATGTGAATTGGAACGAAATCGCCAATAGATAAGACCATTTTACAATTTGGGCCCAAGTTAGAAGCAGAGCCTAAGGTGTAAATTATTGATAGTCCATATCTCGGAAACTATAAGAGATAATGCAATTTCGCAACCGGCAATGTAATTAGCATGCCGAATATCTCTTGGAATGTGAATTGGGACGAAATCGCCAATAAATAAGACCATTTTACAATTTGGGCCCAAGTTAGAAGCAGAGCCTAAGGTGTAAATTATTGATAGTCCATATCTCGGAAACTATAAGAGATAATGCAATTTCGCAACCGTCAATGTAATTAGCATGCCGAATATCTCTTGGAATGTGAATTGGGACGAAATCGCCAATAAATAAGACCATTTTACAATTTGGGCCAAAGTTAGAAGCAGAGCCTAAGGTGTAAATTATCGATAGTCCATATCTCGGAAACTATAAGAGACAATGCAATTTGGCAACCGGCAATGTAATTAGCATGCCGAATATTACTTGGAATGTGAATTGGAACGAAATCGCCAATAGATAAGACCATTTTACAATTTGGGCCCAAGTTAGAAGCAGAGCCTAAGGTGTAAATTATCGATAGTCCATATCTCGGAAACTATAAGAGATAATGCAATTTGGCAACCGGCAATGTAATTAGCATGCCGAATATTACTTGGAATGTGAATTGGAACGAAGTCGCCAATAGATAAGACCATTTTACAATTTGGGCCCAAGTTAGAAGCAGAGCCTAAGGTGTAAATTATCGATAGTCCATATCTCGGAAACTATAAGAGATAATGCAATTTGGCAACCGGCAATGTAATTAGCATGCCGAATATTACTTGGAATGTGAATTGGAACGAAATCGCCAATAGATAAGACCATTTTACAATTTGGGCCCAAGTTAGAAGCAGAGCCTATGGTGTAAATTATCGATAGTCCATATCTCGGAAACTATAAGAGATAATGCAATTTGGCAACCGGCAATGTAATTAGCATGCCGAATATTACTTGGAATGTGAATTGGAACGAAATCGCCAATAGATAAGACCATTTTACAATTTGGACCCAAGTTAGAAGCAGAGCCTAAGGTGTAAATTATCGATAGTCCATATCTCGGAAACTATAAGAGATAATGCAATTTGGCAACCGGCAATGTAATTAGCATGCCGAATATTACTTGGAATGTGAATTGGAACGAAATCGCCAATAGATAAGACCATTTTACAATTTGGGCCCAAGTTAGAAGCAGAGCCTAAGGTGTAAATTATCGATAGTCCATATCTCGGAAACTATAAGTGATAATGCAATTTGGCAACCGGCAATGTAATTAGCATGCCGAATATTACTTGGAATGTGAATTGGAACGAAATCGCCAATAGGTAAGACCATTTTACAATTTGGGCCCAAGTTAGAAGCAGAGCCTAAGGTGAAAATTATCGATAGTCCATATCTCGGAAACTATAAGAGATAATTCAATTTGGCAACCGGCAATGTAATTAGCATGCCGAATATTACTTGGAATGTGAATTGGAACGAAATCGCCAATAGATAAGACCATTTTACAATTTGGGCCCAAGTTAGAAGCAGAGCCTAAGGTGTAAATTATCGATAGTCCATATCTCGGAAACTATAAGAGATAATGCAATTTGGCAACCGGCAATGTAATTAGCATGCCGAATATTACTTGGAATGTGAATTGGAACGAAATCGCCAATAGATAAGACCATTTTACAATTTGGGAGCAAGTTAGAAGCAGAGCCTAAGGTGTAAATTATCGATAGTCCATATCTCGGAAACTATAAGAGATAATGCAATTTGGCAACCGGCAATGTAATTAGCATGCCGAATATTACTTGGAATGTGAATTGGAACGAAATCGCCAATAGATAAGACCATTTTACAATTTGGGCCCAAGTTAGAAGCAGAGCCTAAGGTGTAAATTATCGATAGTCCATATCTCGGAAACTATAAGTGATAATGCAATTTGGCAACCGGCAATGTAATTAGCATGCCGAATATTACTTGGAATGTGAATTGGAACGAAATCGCCAATAGGTAAGACCATTTTACAATTTGGGCCCAAGTTAGAAGCAGAGCCTAAGGTGAAAATTATCGATAGTCCATATCTCGGAAACTATAAGAGATAATTCAATTTGGCAACCGGCAATGTAATTAGCATGCCGAATATTACTTGGAATGTGAATTGGAACGAAATCGCCAATAGATAAGACCATTTTACAATTTGGGCCCAAGTTAGAAGCAGAGCCTAAGGTGTAAATTATCGATAGTCCATATCTCGGAAACTATAAGAGATAATGCAATTTGGCAACCGGCAATGTAATTAGCATGCCGAATATTACTTGGAATGTGAATTGGAACGAAATCGCCAATAGATAAGACCATTTTACAATTTGGGAGCAAGTTAGAAGCAGAGCCTAAGGTGTAAATTATCGATAGTCCATATCTCGGAAACTATAAGAGATAATGCAATTTGGCAACCGGCAATGTAATTAGCATGCCGAATATCTCTTGGAATGTGAATTGGGACGAAATCGCCAATAAATAAGACCATTTTACAATTTGGGCCAAAGTTAGAAGCAGAGCCTAAGGTGTAAATTATCGATAGTCCATATCTCGGAAACTATAAGAGACAATGCAATTTGGCAACCGGCAATGTAATTAGCATGCCGAATATTACTTGGAATGTGAATTGGAACGAAATCGCCAATAGATAAGACCATTTTACAATTTGGGCCCAAGTTAGAAGCAGAGCCTAAGGTGTAAATTATCGATAGTCCATATCTCGGAAACTATAAGAGATAATGCAATTTGGCAACCGGCAATGTAATTAGCATGCCGAATATTACTTGGAATGTGAATTGGAACGAAATCGCCAATAGATAAGACCATTTTACAATTTGGGCCCAAGTTAGAAGCAGAGCCTATGGTGTAAATTATCGATAGTCCATATCTCGGAAACTATAAGAGATAATGCAATTTGGCAACCGGCAATGTAATTAGCATGCCGAATATTACTTGGAATGTGAATTGGAACGAAGTCGCCAATAGATAAGACCATTTTACAATTTGGGCCCAAGTTAGAAGCAGAGCCTAAGGTGTAAATTATCGATAGTCCATATCTCGGAAACTATAAGAGATAATGCAATTTGGCAACCGGCAATGTAATTAGCATGCCGAATATTACTTGGAATGTGAATTGGAACGAAATCGCCAATAGATAAGACCATTTTACAATTTGGGCCCAAGTTAGAAGCAGAGCCTATGGTGTAAATTATCGATAGTCCATATCTCGGAAACTATAAGAGATAATGCAATTTGGCAACCGGCAATGTAATTAGCATGCCGAATATTACTTGGAATGTGAATTGGAACGAAATCGCCAATAGGTAAGACCATTTTACAATTTGGGCCCAAGTTAGAAGCAGAGCCTAAGGTGTAAATTATCGATAGTCCATATCTCGGAAACTATAAGAGATAATGCAATTTGGCAACCGGCAATGTAATTAGCATGCCGAATATTACTTGGAATGTGAATTGGAACGAAATCGCCAATAGATAAGACCATTTTACAATTTGGGCCCAAGTTAGAAGCAGAGCCTAAGGTGTAAATTATCGATAGTCCATATCTCGGAAACTATAAGTGATAATGCAATTTGGCAACCGGCAATGTAATTAGCATGCCGAATATTACTTGGAATGTGAATTGGAACGAAATCGCCAATAGGTAAGACCATTTTACAATTTGGGCCCAAGTTAGAAGCAGAGCCTAAGGTGAAAATTATCGATAGTCCATATCTCGGAAACTATAAGAGATAATTCAATTTGGCAACCGGCAATGTAATTAGCATGCCGAATATTACTTTGAATGTGAATTGGAACGAAATCGCCAATAGATAAGACCATTTTACAATTTGGGCCCAAGTTAGAAGCAGAGCCTAAGGTGTAAATTATCGATAGTCCATATCTCGGAAACTATAAGAGATAATGCAATTTGGCAACCGGCAATGTAATTAGCATGCCGAATATTACTTGGAATGTGAATTGGAACGAAATCGCCAATAGATAAGACCATTTTACAATTTGGGAGCAAGTTAGAAGCAGAGCCTAAGGTGTAAATTATCGATAGTCCATATCTCGGAAACTATAAGAGATAATGCAATTTGGCAACCGGCAATGTAATTAGCATGCCGAATATTACTTGGAATGTGAATTGGAACGAAATCGCCAATAGATAAGACCATTTTACAATTTGGGCCCAAGTTAGAAGCAGAGCCTAAGGTGTAAATTATTGATAGTCCATATCTCGGAAACTATAAGAGTTAATGCAATTTCGCAACCGGCAATGTAATTAGCATGCCGAATATCACTTGGAATGTGAATTGGGACGAAATCGCCAATAGATAAGACCATTTTACAATTTGGGCCCAAGTTAGAAGCAGAGCCTAAGGTGTAAATTATCGATAGTCCATATCTCGGAAACTATAAGAGATAATGAAATTTGGCAACCGGCAATGTAATTAGCATGCCGAATATTACTTGGAATGTGAATTGGGACGAAATCGCCAATAGATAAGACCATTTTACAATTTGGGCCCAAGTTAGAAGCAGAGCCTAAGGTGTAAATTATCGATAGTCCATATCTCGGAAACTATAAGAGATAATGAAATTTGGCAACCGGCAATGTAATTAGCATGCCGAATATTACTTGGAATGTGAATTGGAACGAAATCGCCAATAGATAAGACCATTTTACAATTTGGGCCCAAGTTAGAAGCTGAGCCTAAGGTGTAAATTATCGATAGTCCATATCTCGGAAACTATAAGAGATAATGCAATTTGGCAACCGGCAATGTAATTAGCATGCCGAATATCACTTGGAATGTGAATTGGGACGAAATCGCCAATAGATAAGACCATTTTACAATTTGGGCCCAAGTTAGAAGCAGAGCCTAAGGTGTAAATTATCGATAGTCCATATCTCGGAAACTATAAGAGATAATGCAATTTGGCAACCGTCAATGTAATTAGCATGCCGAATATTACTTGGAATGTGAATTGGAACGAAATCGCCAATAGATAAGACCATTTTACAATTTGGGCCCAAGTTAGAAGCAGAGCCTAAGGTGTAAATTATTGATAGTCCATATCTCGGAAACTATAAGAGATAATGCAATTTGGCAACCGGCAATGTAATTAGCATGCCGAATATTACTTGGAATGTGAATTGGAACGAAATCGCCAATAGATAAGACCATTTTACAATTTGGGCCCAAGTTAGAAACAGAGCCTAAGGTGTAAATTATTGATAGTCCATATCTCGGAAACTATAAGAGAAAATGCAATTTCGCAACCGGCAATGTAATTAGCATGCCGAATATTACTTGGAATGTGAATTGGAACGAAATCGCCAATAGATAAGACCATTTTACAATTTGGGCCCAAGTTAGAAGCAGAGCCTATGGTGTAAATTATCGATAGTCCATATCTCGGAAACTATAAGAGATAATGCAATTTGGCAACCGGCAATGTAATTAGCATGCCGAATATTACTTGGAATGTGAATTGGAACGAAGTCGCCAATAGATAAGACCATTTTACAATTTGGGCCCAAGTTAGAAGCAGAGCCTAAGGTGTAAATTATCGATAGTCCATATCTCGGAAACTATAAGAGATAATGCAATTTGGCAACCGGCAATGTAATTAGCATGCCGAATATTACTTGGAATGTGAATTGGAACGAAATCGCCAATAGATAAGACCATTTTACAATTTGGGCCCAAGTTAGAAGCAGAGCCTATGGTGTAAATTATCGATAGTCCATATCTCGGAAACTATAAGAGATAATGCAATTTGGCAACCGGCAATGTAATTAGCATGCCGAATATTACTTGGAATGTGAATTGGAACGAAATCGCCAATAGGTAAGACCATTTTACAATTTGGGCCCAAGTTAGAAGCAGAGCCTAAGGTGTAAATTATCGATAGTCCATATCTCGGAAACTATAAGAGATAATGCAATTTGGCAACCGGCAATGTAATTAGCATGCCGAATATTACTTGGAATGTGAATTGGAACGAAATCGCCAATAGATAAGACCATTTTACAATTTGGGCCCAAGTTAGAAGCAGAGCCTAAGGTGTAAATTATCGATAGTCCATATCTCGGAAACTATAAGTGATAATGCAATTTGGCAACCGGCAATGTAATTAGCATGCCGAATATTACTTGGAATGTGAATTGGAACGAAATCGCCAATAGGTAAGACCATTTTACAATTTGGGCCCAAGTTAGAAGCAGAGCCTAAGGTGAAAATTATCGATAGTCCATATCTCGGAAACTATAAGAGATAATTCAATTTGGCAACCGGCAATGTAATTAGCATGCCGAATATTACTTTGAATGTGAATTGGAACGAAATCGCCAATAGATAAGACCATTTTACAATTTGGGCCCAAGTTAGAAGCAGAGCCTAAGGTGTAAATTATCGATAGTCCATATCTCGGAAACTATAAGAGATAATGCAATTTGGCAACCGGCAATGTAATTAGCATGCCGAATATTACTTGGAATGTGAATTGGAACGAAATCGCCAATAGATAAGACCATTTTACAATTTGGGAGCAAGTTAGAAGCAGAGCCTAAGGTGTAAATTATCGATAGTCCATATCTCGGAAACTATAAGAGATAATGCAATTTGGCAACCGGCAATGTAATTAGCATGCCGAATATTACTTGGAATGTGAATTGGAACGAAATCGCCAATAGATAAGACCATTTTACAATTTGGGCCCAAGTTAGAAGCAGAGCCTAAGGTGTAAATTATTGATAGTCCATATCTCGGAAACTATAAGAGTTAATGCAATTTCGCAACCGGCAATGTAATTAGCATGCCGAATATCACTTGGAATGTGAATTGGGACGAAATCGCCAATAGATAAGACCATTTTACAATTTGGGCCCAAGTTAGAAGCAGAGCCTAAGGTGTAAATTATCGATAGTCCATATCTCGGAAACTATAAGAGATAATGAAATTTGGCAACCGGCAATGTAATTAGCATGCCGAATATTACTTGGAATGTGAATTGGGACGAAATCGCCAATAGATAAGACCATTTTACAATTTGGGCCCAAGTTAGAAGCAGAGCCTAAGGTGTAAATTATCGATAGTCCATATCTCGGAAACTATAAGAGATAATGAAATTTGGCAACCGGCAATGTAATTAGCATGCCGAATATTACTTGGAATGTGAATTGGAACGAAATCGCCAATAGATAAGACCATTTTACAATTTGGGCCCAAGTTAGAAGCTGAGCCTAAGGTGTAAATTATCGATAGTCCATATCTCGGAAACTATAAGAGATAATGCAATTTGGCAACCGGCAATGTAATTAGCATGCCGAATATCACTTGGAATGTGAATTGGGACGAAATCGCCAATAGATAAGACCATTTTACAATTTGGGCCCAAGTTAGAAGCAGAGCCTAAGGTGTAAATTATCGATAGTCCATATCTCGGAAACTATAAGAGATAATGCAATTTGGCAACCGTCAATGTAATTAGCATGCCGAATATTACTTGGAATGTGAATTGGAACGAAATCGCCAATAGATAAGACCATTTTACAATTTGGGCCCAAGTTAGAAGCAGAGCCTAAGGTGTAAATTATTGATAGTCCATATCTCGGAAACTATAAGAGATAATGCAATTTGGCAACCGGCAATGTAATTAGCATGCCGAATATTACTTGGAATGTGAATTGGAACGAAATCGCCAATAGATAAGACCATTTTACAATTTGGGCCCAAGTTAGAAACAGAGCCTAAGGTGTAAATTATTGATAGTCCATATCTCGGAAACTATAAGAGAAAATGCAATTTCGCAACCGGCAATGTAATTAGCATGCCGAATATTACTTGGAGTGTGAATTGGAACGAAATCGCCAATAGATAAGACCATTTTACAATTTGGGCCCAAGTTAGAAGCAGAGCCTAAGGTGTAAATTATCGATAGTCCATATCTCGGAAACTATAAGAGATAATGCAATTTGGCAACCGGCAATGTAATTAGCATGCCGAATATTACTTGGAATGTGAATTGGAACGAAATCGCCAATAGATAAGACCATTTTACAATTTGGGCCCAAGTTAGAAGAAGAGCCTAAGGTGTAAATTATCGATAGTCCATATCTCGGAAACTATAAGAGATAATGCAATTTGGCAACCGGCAATATAATTAGCATGCCGAATATTACTTGGAATGTGAATTGGAACGAAATCGCCAATAGATAAGACCATTTTACAATTTGGGCCCAAGTTAGAAGCAGAGCCTAAGGTGTAAATTATCGATAGTCCATATCTCGGAAACTATAAGAGATAATGCAATTTGGCAACCGGCAATGTAATTAGCATGCCGAATATTACTTGGAATGTGAATTGGAACGAAATCGCCAATAGATAAGACCATTTTACAATTTGGGCCCAAGTTAGAAGCAGAGCCTAAGGTGTAAATTATCGATAGTCCATATCTCGGAAACTATAAGAGATAATGCAATTTGGCAACCGGCAATGTAATTAGCATGCCGAATATTATTTGGAATGTGAATTGGAACGAAATCGCCAATAGATAAGACCATTTTACAATTTGGGCCCAAGTTAGAAGCAGAGCCTAAGGTGTAAATTATCGATAGTCCATATCTCGGAAACTATAAGAGATAATGCAATTTGGCAACCGGCAATGTAATTAGCATGCCGAATATTATTTGGAATGTGAATTGGAACGAAATCGCCAATAGATAAGACCATTTTACAATTTGGGCCCAAGTTAGAAGCAGAGCCTAAGGTGTAAATTATTGATAGTCCATATCTCGGAAACTATAAGAGATAATGCAATTTCGCAACCGGCAATGTAATTAGCATGCCGAATATCACTTGGAATGTGAATTGGGACGAAATCGCCAATAGATAAGACCATTTTACAATTTGGGCCGAAGTTAGAAGCAGAGCCTAAGGTGTAAATTATCGATAGTCCATATCACGGAAACTATAAGAGATAATGCAATTTGGCAACCGGCAATGTAATTAGCATGCCGAATATTACCTGGAATGTGAATTGGAACGAAATCGCCAATAGATAAGACCATTTTACAATTTGGGCCCAAGTTAGAAGCAGAGCCTCAGGTGTAAATTATCGATAGTCCATATCTCGGAAACTATAAGAGATAATGCAATTTGGCAACCGGCAATGTAATTAGCATGCCGAATATTACTTGGAATGTGAATTGGAACGAAATCGCCAATAGATAAGACCATTTTACAATTTGGGCCCAAGTTAGAAGCAGAGCCTAAGGTGTAAATTATCGATAGTCCATATCTCGGAAACTATAAGAGATAATGCAATTTGGCAACCGGCAATGTAGTTAGCATGCCGAATATTACTTGGAATGTGAATTGGAACAAAATCGCCAATAGATAAGACCATTTTACAATTTGGGCCCAAGTTAGAAGCAGAGCCTAAGGTGTAAATTATCGATAGTCCATATCTCGGAAACTATAAGAGATAATGCAATTTGGCAACCGGCAATATAATTAGCATGCCGAATATTACTTGGAATGTGAATTGGAACGAAATCGCCAATAGATAAGACCATTTTACAATTTGGGCCCAAGTTAGAAGCAGAGCCTAAGGTGTAAATTATTGATAGTCCATATCTCGGAAACTATAAGAGATAATGCAATTTCGCAACCGGCAATGTAATTAGCATGCCGAATATCACTTGGAATGTGAATTGGGACGAAATCGCCAATAGATAAGACCATTTTACAATTTGGGCCCAAGTTAGAAGCAGAGCCTAAGGTGTAAATTATCGATAGTCCATATCTCGGAAACTATAAGAGATAATGCAATTTGGCAACCGGCAATGTAATTAGCATGCCGAATATTACCTGGAATGTGAATTGGAACGAAATCGCCAATAGATAAGACCATTTTACAATTTGGGCCCAAGTTAGAAGCAGAGCCTAAGGTGTAAATTATTGATAGTCCATATCTCGGAAACTATAAGAGATAATGCAATTTCGCAACCGGCAATGTAATTAGCATGCCGAATATTACTTGGAGTGTGAATTGGAACGAAATCGCCAATAGGTAAGACCATTTTACAATTTGGGCCCAAGTTAGAAGCAGAGCCTAAGGTGTAAATTATCGATAGTCCATATCTCGGAAATTATAAGAGATAATGCAATTTGGCAACCGGCAATGTAATTAGCATGCCGAATATTACTTGGAATGTGAATTGGAACGAAATCGACAATAGATAAGACCATTTTACAATTTGGGCCCAAGTTAGAAGCAGAGCCTAAGGTGTAAATTATCGATAGTCCATATCTCGGAAACTATAAGAGATAATGCAATTTGGCAACCGGCAATGTAATTAGCATGCCGAATATTACTTGGAATGTGAATTGGAACGAAATCGCCAATAGATAAGACCATTTTACAATTTGTGCCCAAGTTAGAAGCAGAGCCTAAGGTGTAAATAATCGATAGTCCATATCTCGGAAACTATAAGAGATAATGCAATTTGGCAACCGGCAATGTAATTAGCATGCCGAATATTACTTGGAATGTGAATTGCAACGAAATCGCCAATAGATAAGACAATTTTACAATTTGGGCCCAAGTTAGAAGCAGAGCCTAAGGTGTAAATTATCGATAGTCCACATCTCGGAAACTATAAGAGATAATGCAATTTGGCAACCGGCAATGTAATTAGCATGCCGAATATTACTTGGAATGTGAATTGGAACGAAATCGCCAATAGATAAGACCATTTTACAATTTGGGCCCAAGTTAGAAGCAGAGCCTAAGGTGTAAATTATTGATAGTCCATATCTCGGAAACTATAAGAGATAATGCAATTTCGCAACCGGCAATGTAATTAGCATGCCGAATATCACTTGGAATGTGAATTGGAACGAAATCGCCAATAGGTAAGACCATTTTACAATTTGGGCCCAAGTTAGAAGCAGAGCCTAAGGTGTAAATTATCGATAGTCCGTATCTCGGAAACTATAAGAGATAATGCAATTTGGCAACCGGCAATGTAATTAGCATGCCGAATATTACTTGGAATGTGAATTGGAACGAAATCGCCAATAGATAAGACCATTTTACAATTTGGGCCCAAATTAGAAGCAGAGCCTATGGTGTAAATTATCGATAGTCCATATCTCGGAAACTATAAGAGATAATTCAATTTGGCAACCGGCAATGTAATTAGCATGCCGAATATTACTTGGAATTTGAATTGGAACGAAATCGCCAATAGGTAAGACCATTTTACAATTTGGGCCCAAGTTAGAAGCAGAGCCTAAGGTGTAAATTATCGATAGTCCATATCTCGGAAACTATAAGAGATAATGCAATTTGGCAACCAGCAATGTAATTAGCATGCCGAATATTACTTGGAATGTGAATTGGAACGAAATCGCCAATAGATAAGACCATTTTACAATTTGGGCCCAAGTTAGAAGCAGAGCCTATGGTGTAAATTATCGATAGACCATATCTCGGAAACTATAAGAGATAATGCAATTTGGCAACCGGCAATGTAATTAGCATGCCGAATATTACTTGGAATGTGAATTGGAACGAAATCGCCAATAGATAAGACCATTTTACAATTTGGGCCCAAGTTAGAAGCAGAGCCTAAGGTGTAAATTATTGGTAGTCCATATCTCGGAAACTATAAGAGATAATGCAATTTCGCAACCGGCAATGTAATTAGCACGCCGAATACCACTTGGAATGTGAATTGGGACGAAATCGCCAATAGATAAGACCATTTTACAATTTGGGCCCAAGTTAGAAGCAGAGCCTAAGGTGTAAATTATCGATAGTCCATATCTCGGAAACTATAAGAGACAATGCAATTTGGCAACCGGCAATGTAATTAGCATGCCGATTATTACTTGGAATGTGAATTGGAACGAAATCGCCAATAGATAAGACCATTTTACAATTTGGGCCCAAGTTAGAAGCAGAGCCTAAGGTGTAAATTATCGATAGTCCATATCTCGGAAACTATAAGAGATAATGCAATTTGGCAACCGGCAATGTAATTAGCATGCCGAATATTACTTGGAATGTGAATTGGAACGATATCGCCAATAGATAAGACCATTTTACAATTTGGGCCCAAGTTAGAAGCAGAGCCTAAGGTGTAAATTATCGATAGTACATATCTCGGAAACTACAAGAGATATCTCGGAAACTATAAGAGATAATGCAATTTGGCAACCGGCAATGTAATTAGCATGCCGAATATTACTTGGAATGTGAATTGGAACGAAATCGCCAATAGATAAGACCATTTTACAATTTGGGCCCAAGTTAGAAGCAGAGCCTAAGGTGTAAATTATCGATAGTCCATATCTCGGAAACTATAAGAGATAATGCAATTTGGCAACCGGCAATGTAATTAGCATGCCGAATATTACTTGGAATGTGAATTGGAACGAAATCGCCAATAGATAAGACCATTTTACAATTTGGGCCCAAGTTAGAAGCAGAGCCTATGGTGTAAATTATCGATAGTCCATATCTCGGAAACTATAAGAGATAATGCAATTTGGCAACCGGCAATGTAATTAGCATGCCGAATATTACTTGGAATGTGAATTGGAACGAAATCGATAATAGATAAGACCATTTTACAATTTGGGCCCAAGTTAGAAGCAGAGCCTAAGATGTAAATTATCGATAGTCCATATCTCGGAAACTATAAGAGATAATGCAATTTGGCAACCGGCAATGTAATTAGCATGCCGAATATTACTTGGAATGTGAATTGGAACGAAATCGCCAATAGATAAGACGATTTTACAATTTGGGCCCAAGTTAGAAGCAGAGCCTAAGGTGTAAATTATCGATAGTCCATATCTCGGAAACTGTAAGTGATAATGCAATTTGGCAACCGGCAATGTAATTAGCATGCCGAATATTACTTGGAATGTGAATTGGAACGAAATCGCCAATAGATAAGACCATTTTACAATTTGGGAGCAAGTTAGAAGCAGAGCCTAAGGTGTAAATTATCGATAGTCCATATCTCGGAAACTATAAGAGATAATGCAATTTGGCAACCGGCAATGTAATTAGCATGCCGAATATTACTTGGAATGTGAATTGGAACGAAATCGCCAATAGATAAGACCATTTTACAATTTGGGCCCAAGTTAGAAGCAGAGCCTAAGGTGTAAATTATTGATAGTCCATATCTCGGAAACTATAAGAGATAATGCAATTTCGCAACCGGCAATGTAATTAGCATGCCGAATATTACTTGGAATGTGAATTGGGACGAAATCGCCAATAAATAAGACCATTTTACAATTTGGGCCCAAGTTAGAAGCAGAGCCTAAGGTGTAAATTATCGATAGTCCATATCTTGGAAACTATAAGAGATAATGCAATTTGGCAACCGGCAATGTAATTAGCATGCCGAATATTACTTGGAATGTGAATTGGAACGAAATCGCCAATAGATAAGACCATTTTACAATTTGGGCCCAAGTTAGAAGCAGAGATTAAGGTGTAAATTATCGATAGTCCATATCTCGGAAACTATAAGAGATAATGCAATTTGGCAACCGGCAATGTAATTAGCATGCCGAATATTACTTGGAATGTGAATTGGAACGAAATCGCCAATAGATAAGGCCATTTTACAATTTGGGCCCAAGTTAGAAGCAGAGCCTAAGGTGTAAATAATCGATAGTCCATATCTCGGAAACTATAAGAGATAATGCAATTTGGCAACCGGCAATGTAATTAGCATGCCGAATATTACTTGGAATGTGAATTGGAACGAAATCACCAATAGATAAGACCATTTTACAATTTGGGCCCAAGTTAGAAGCAGAGCCTAAGGTGTAAATTATCGATAGTCCATATCTCGGAAACTACAAGAGATATCTCGGAAACTATAAGAGATAATGCAATTTGGCAACCGGCAATGTAATTAGCATGCCGAATATTACTTGGAATGTGAATTGGAACGAAATCGCCAATAGATAAGACCATTTTACAATTTGGGCCCAAGTTGGAAGCAGAGCCTAAGGTGTAAATTATCGATAGTCCATATCTCGGAAACTATAAGAGATAATGCAATTTGGCAACCGGCAATGTAATTAGCATGCCGAATATTACTTGGAATGTGAATTGGAACGAAATCGCCAATAGATAAGACCATTTTACAATTTGGGCCCAAGTTAGAAGCAGAGCCTATGGTGTAAATTATCGATAGTCCATATCTCGGAAACTATAAGAGATAATGCAATTTGGCAACCGGCAATGTAATTAGCATGCCGAATATTACTTGGAATGTGAATTGGAACGAAATCGCCAATAGATAAGACCATTTTACAATTTGGGCCCAAGTTAGAAGCAGAGCCTAAGATGTAAATTATCGATAGTCCATATCTCGGAAACTATAAGAGATAATGCAATTTGGCAACCGGCAATGTAATTAGCATGTCGAATATTACTTGGAATGTGAATTGGAACGAAATCGCCAATAGATAAGACGATTTTACAATTTGGGCCCAAGTTAGAAGCAGAGCCTAAGGTGTAAATTATCGATAGTCCATATCTCGGAAACTATAAGTGATAATGCAATTTGGCAACCGGCAATGTAATTAGCATGCAGAATATTACTTGGAATGTGAATTGGAACGAAATCGCCAATAGATAAGACCATTTTACAATTTGGGCCCAAGTTAGAAGCAGAGCCTAAGGTGTAAATTATCGATAGTCCATATCTCGGAAACTATAAGAGATAATGCAATTTGGCAACCGGCAATGTAATTAGCATGCCGAATATTACTTGGAATGTGAATTGGAACGAAATCGCCAATAGATAAGACCATTTTACAATTTGGGCCCAAGTTAGAAGCAGAGCCTATGGTGTAAATTATCGATAGTCCATATCTCGGAAACTATAAGAGATAATGCAATTTGGCAACCGGCAATGTAATTAGCATGCCGAATATTACTTGGAATGTGAATTGGAACGAAATCGCCAATAGATAAGACCATTTTACAATTTGGGCCCAAGTTAGAAGCAGAGCCTAAGATGTAAATTATCGATAGTCCATATCTCGGAAACTATAAGAGATAATGCAATTTGGCAACCGGCAATGTAATTAGCATGTCGAATATTACTTGGAATGTGAATTGGAACGAAATCGCCAATAGATAAGACGATTTTACAATTTGGGCCCAAGTTAGAAGCAGAGCCTAAGGTGTAAATTATCGATAGTCCATATCTCGGAAACTATAAGTGATAATGCAATTTGGCAACCGGCAATGTAATTAGCATGCAGAATATTACTTGGAATGTGAATTGGAACGAAATCGCCAATAGGTAAGACCATTTTACAATTTGGGAGCAAGTTAGAAGCAGAGCCTAAGGTGTAAATTATCGATAGTCCATATCTCGGAAACTATAAGAGATAATGCAATTTGGCAACCGGCAATGTAATTAGCATGCCGAATATTACTTGGAATGTGAATTGGAACGAAATCGCCAATAGATAAGACCATTTTACAATTTGGGCCCAAGTTAGAAGCAGAGCCTAAGGTGTAAATTATTGATAGTCCATATCTCGGAAACTATAAGAGATAATGCAATTTCGCAACCGGCAATGTAATTAGCATGCCGAATATTACTTGGAATGTGAATTGGGACGAAATCGCCAATAGATAAGACCATTTTACAATTTGGGCCCAAGTTAGAAGCAGAGCCTAAGGTGTAAATTATCGATAGTCCATATCTCGGAAACTATAAGAGATAATGCAATTTGGCAACCGGCAATGTAATTAGCATGCCGAATATTACTTGGAATGTGAATTGGAACGAAATCGCCAATAGATAAGACCATTTTACAATTTGGGCCCAAGTTAGAAGCAGAGCCTAAGGTGTAAATTATCGATAGTCCATATCTCGGAAACTATAAGAGATAATGCAATTTGGCAACCGGCAATGTAATTAGCATGCCGAATATTACTTGGAATGTGAATTGGAACGAAATCGCCAATAGATAAGACCATTTTACAATTTGGGCCCAAGTTAGAAGCAGAGCCTAAGGTGTAAATTATCGATAGTCCATATCTCGGAAACTATAAGAGATAATGCAATTTGGCAACCGGCAATGTAATTAGCATGCCGAATATTACTTGGAATGTGAATTGGAACGAAATCGCCAATAGATAAGACCATTTTACAATTTGGGCCCAAGTTAGAAGCAGAGCCTAAGGTGTAAATTATTGATAGTCCATATCTCGGAAACTATAAGAGATAATGCAATTTCGCAACCGGCAATGTAATTAGCATGCCGAATATCACTTGGAATGTAAATTTTGACGAAATCGCCAATAGATAAGACCATTTTACAATTTGGGCCCAAGTTAGAAGCAGAGCCTAAGGTGTAAATTATCGATAGTCCATATCTCGGAAACTATAAGAGATAATGCAATTTGGCAACCGTCAATGTAATTAGCATGCCGAATATTACTTGGAATGTGAATTGGAACGAAATCGCCAATAGATAAGACCATTTTACAATTTGGGCCCAAGTTAGAAGCAGAGCCTAAGGTGTAAATTATCGATAGTCCATATCTCGGAAACTATAAGAGATAATGCAATTTGGCAACCGGCAATGTAATTAGCATGCCGAATATTACTTGGAATGTGAATTGGAACGAAATCGCCAATAGATAAGACCATTTTACAATTTGGGCCCAAGTTAGAAGCAGAGCCTAAGGTGTAAATTATTGATAGTCCATATCTCGGAAACTATAAGAGATAATGCAATTTGGCAACCGGCAATGTAATTAGCATGCCGAATATTACTTGGAATGTGAATTGGAACGAAATCGCCAATAGATAAGACCATTTTACAATTTGGGCCCAAGTTAGAAACAGAGCCTAAGGTGTAAATTATTGATAGTCCATATCTCGGAAACTATAAGAGAAAATGCAATTTCGCAACCGGCAATGTAATTAGCATGATGAATATTACTTGGAGTGTGAATTGGAACGAAATCGCCAATAGATAAGACCATTTTACAATTTGGGCCCAAGTTAGAAGCAGAGCCTAAGGTGTAAATTATCGATAGTCCATATCTCGGAAACTATAAGAGAAAATGCAATTTCGCAACCGGCAATGTAATTAGCATGCCGAAAATTACTTGGAGTGTGAATTGGAACGAAATCGCCAATAGATAAGACCATTTTACAATTTGGGCCCAAGTTAGAAGCAGAGCCTAAGGTGTAAATTATCGATAGTCCATATCTCGGAAACTATAAGAGATAATGCAATTTGGCAACCGGCAATGTAATTAGCATGCCGAATATTACTTGGAATGTGAATTGGAACGAAATCGCCAATAGATAAGACCATTTTACAATTTGGGCCCAAGTTAGAAGCAGAGCCTAAGGTGTAAATTATCGATAGTCCATATCTCGGAAACTATAAGAGATAATGCAATTTGGCAACCGGCAATATAATTAGCATGCCGAATATTACTTGGAATGTGAATTGGAACGAAATCGCCAATAGATAAGACCATTTTACAATTTGGGCCCAAGTTAGAAGCAGAGCCTAAGGTGTAAATTATCGATAGTCCATATCTCGGAAACTATAAGAGATAATGCAATTTGGCAACCGGCAATGTAATTAGCATGCCGAATATTACTTGGAATGTGAATTGGAACGAAATCGCCAATAGATAAGACCATTTTACAATTTGGGCCCAAGTTAGAAGCAGAGCCTAAGGTGTAAATTATTGATAGTCCATATCTCGGAAACTATAAGAGATAATGCAATTTCGCAACCGGCAATGTAATTAGCATGCCGAATATCTCTTGGAATGTGAATTGGGACGAAATCGCCAATAAATAAGACCATTTTACAATTTGGGCCCAAGTTAGAAGCAGAGCCTAAGGTGTAAATTATTGATAGTCCATATCTCGGAAACTATAAGAGATAATGCAATTTCGCAACCGGCAATGTAATTAGCATGCCGAATATCTCTTGGAATGTGAATTGGGACGAAATCGCCAATAAATAAGACCATTTTACAATTTGGGCCAAAGTTAGAAGCAGAGCCTAAGGTGTAAATTATCGATAGTCCATATCTCGGAAACTATAAGAGACAATGCAATTTGGCAACCGGCAATGTAATTAGCATGCCGAATATTACTTGGAATGTGAATTGGAACGAAATCGCCAATAGGTAAGACCATTTTACAATTTGGGCCCAAGTTAGAAGCAGAGCCTAAGGTGAAAATTATCGATAGTCCATATCTCGGAAACTATAAGAGATAATTCAATTTGGCAACCGGAAATGTAATTAGCATGCCGAATATTACTTGGAATGTGAATTGGAACGAAATCGCCAATAGATAAGACCATTTTACAATTTGGGCCCAAGTTAGAAGCAGAGCCTAAGGTGTAAATTATCGATAGTCCATATCTCGGAAACTATAAGAGATAATGCAATTTGGCAACCGGCAATGTAATTAGCATGCCGAATATTACTTGGAATGTGAATTGGAACGAAATCGCCAATAGATAAGACCATTTTACAATTTGGGAGCAAGTTAGAAGCAGAGCCTAAGGTGTAAATTATCGATAGTCCATATCTCGGAAACTATAAGAGATAATGCAATTTGGCAACCGGCAATGTAATTAGCATGCCGAATATTACTTGGAATGTGAATTGGAACGAAATCGCCAATAGATAAGACCATTTTACAATTTGGGCCCAAGTTAGAAGCAGAGCCTAAGGTGTAAATTATTGATAGTCCATATCTCGGAAACTATAAGAGATAATGCAATTTCGCAACCGGCAATGTAATTAGAATGCCGAATATCACTTGGAATGTGAATTGGGACGAAACCGCCAATAGATAAGACCATTTTACAATTTGGGCCCAAGTTAGAAGCAGAGCCTAAGGTGTAAATTATCGATAGTCCATATCTCGGAAACTATAAGAGATAATGCAATTTGGCAACCGGCAATGTAATTAGCATGCCGAATATTACTTGGAATGTGAATTGGAACGAAATCGCCAATAGATAAGACCATTTTACAATTTGGGCCCAAGTTAGAAGCAGAGCCTAAGGTGTAAATTATCGATAGTCCATATCTCGGAAACTATAAGAGATAATGCAATTTGGCAACCGGCAATGTAATTAGCATGCCGAATATTACTTGGAATGTGAATTGGAACGAAATCGCCAATAGATAAGACCATTTTACAATTTGGGCCCAAGTTAGAAGCAGAGCCTAAGGTGTAAATTATCGATAGTCCATATCTCGGAAACTATAAGAGATAATGCAATTTGGCAACCGGCAATGTAATTAGCATGCCGAATATTACTTGGAATGTGAATTGGAACGAAATCGCCAATAGATAAGGCCATTTTACAATTTGGGCCCAAGTTAGAAGCAGAGCCTAAGGTGTAAATTATTGATAGTCCATATCTCGGAAACTATAAGAGATAATGCAATTTCCCAACCGGCAATGTAATTAGCATGCCGAATATCACTTGGAATGTGAATTGGGACGAAATCGCCAATAGATAAGACCATTTCACAATTTGGGCCCAAGTTAGAAGCAGAGCCTAAGGTGTAAATTATCGATAGTCCATATCTCGGAAACTATAAGAGATAATGCAATTTGGCAACCGTCAATGTAATTAGCATGCCGAATATTACTTGGAATGTGAATTGGAACGAAATCGCCAATAGATAAGACCATTTTACAATTTGGGCCCAAGTTAGAAGCAGAGCCTAAGGTGTAAATTATCGATAGTCCATATCTCGGAAACTATAAGAGATAATGCAATTTGGCAACCGGCAATGTAATTAGCATGCCGAATATTACTTGGAATGTGAATTGGAACGAAATCGCCAATAGATAAGACCATTTTACAATTTGGGCCCAAGTTAGAAGCAGAGCCTAAGGTGTAAATTATTGATAGTCCATATCTCGGAAACTATAAGAGATAATGCAATTTGGCAACCGGCAATGTAATTAGCATGCCGAATATTACTTGGAATGTGAATTGGAACAAAATCGCCAATAGATACGACCATTTTACAATTTGGGCCCAAGTTAGAAACAGAGCCTAAGGTGTAAATTATTGTTAGTCCATATCTCGGAAACTATAAGAGAAAATGCAATTTCGCAACCGGCAATGTAATTAGCATGTCGAATATTACTTGGAGTGTGAATTGGAACGAAATCGCCAATAGATAAGACCATTTTACAATTTGGGCCCAAGTTAGAAGCAGAGCCTAAGGTGTAAATTATCGATAGTCCATATCTCGGAAACTATAAGAGATAATGCAATTTGGCAACCGGCAATGTAATTAGCATGCCGAATATTACTTGGAATGTGAATTGGAACGAAATCGCCAATAGATAAGACCATTTTACAATTTGGGCCCAAGTTAGAAGCAGAGCCTAAGGTGTAAATTTTTGATAGTCCATATCTCGGAAACTATAAGAGATAATGCAATTTGGCAACCGGCAATGTAATTAGCATGCCGAATATTACTTGGAATGTGAATTGGAACGAAATCGCCAATAGATAAGACCATTTTACAATTTGGGCCCAAGTTAGAAACAGAGCCTAAGGTGTAAATTATTGATAGTCCATATCTCGGAAACTATAAGAGAAAATGCAATTTCGCAACCGGCAATGTAATTAGCATGCCGAATATTACTTGGAGTGTGAATTGGAACGAAATCGCCAATAGATAAGACCATTTTACAATTTGGGCCCAAGTTAGAAGCAGAGCCTAAGGTGTAAATTATCGATAGTCCATATCTCGGAAACTATAAGAGAAAATGCAATTTCGCAACCGGCAATGTAATTAGCATGCCGAATATTACTTGGAGTGTGAATTGGAACGAAATCGCCAATAGATAAGACCATTTTACAATTTGGGCCCAAGTTAGAAGCAGAGCCTAAGGTGTAAATTATCGATAGTCCATATCTCGGAAACTATAAGAGATAATGCAATTTGGCAACCGGCAATGTAATTAGCATGCCGAATATTACTTGGAATGTGAATTGGAACGAAATCGCCAATAGATAAGACCATTTTACAATTTGGGCCCAAGTTAGAAGCAGAGCCTAAGGTGTAAATTATCGATAGTCCATATCTCGGAAACTATAAGAGATAATGCAATTTGGCAACCGGCAATATAATTAGCATGCCGAATATTACTTGGAATGTGAATTGGAACGAAATCGCCAATAGATAAGACCATTTTACAATTTGGGCCCAAGTTAGAAGCAGAGCCTAAGGTGTAAATTATCGATAGTCCATATCTCGGAAACTATAAGAGATAATGCAATTTGGCAACCGGCAATGTAATTAGCATGCCGAATATTACTTGGAATGTGAATTGGAACGAAATCGCCAATAGATAAGACCATTTTACAATTTGGGCCCAAGTTAGAAGCAGAGCCTAAGGTGTAAATTATTGATAGTCCATATCTCGGAAACTATAAGAGATAATGCAATTTCGCAACCGGCAATGTAATTAGCATGCCGAATATCTCTTGGAATGTGAATTGGGACGAAATCGCCAATAAATAAGACCATTTTACAATTTGGGCCCAAGTTAGAAGCAGAGCCTAAGGTGTAAATTATTGATAGTCCATATCTCGGAAACTATAAGAGATAATGCAATTTCGCAACCGGCAATGTAATTAGCATGCCAAATATCTCTTGGAATGTGAATTGGGACGAAATCGCCAATAAATAAGACCATTTTACAATTTGGGCCAAAGTTAGAAGCAGAGCCTAAGGTGTAAATTATCGATAGTCCATATCTCGGAAACTATAAGAGACAATGCAATTTGGCAACCGGCAATGTAATTAGCATGCCGAATATTACTTGAAATGTGAATTGGAACGAAATCGCCAATAGATAAGACCATTTTACAATTTGGGCCCAAGTTAGAAGCAGAGCCTAAGGTGTAAATTATCGATAGTCCATATCTCGGAAACTATAAGAGATAATGCAATTTGGCAACCGGCAATGTAATTAGCATGCCGAATATTACTTGGAATGTGAATTGGAACGAAATCGCCAATAGATAAGACCATTTTACAATTTGGGCCCAAGTTAGAAGCAGAGCCTAAGGTGTAAATTATCGATAGTCCATATCTCGGAAACTATAAGAGATAATGCAATTTGGCAACCGGCAATGTAATTAGCACGCCGAATATTACTTGGAATGTGAATTGGAACGAAATCGCCAATAGATAAGACCATTTTACAATTTGGGCCCAAGTTAGAAGCAGAGCCTATGGTGTAAATTATCGATAGTCTATATCTCGGAAACTATAAGAGATAATGCAATTTGGCAACCGGCAATGTAATTAGCATGCCGAATATTACTTGGAATGTGAATTGGAACGAAATCGCCAATAGATAAGACCATTTTACAATTTGGACCCAAGTTAGAAGCAGAGCCTAAGGTGTAAATTATCGATAGTCCATATCTCGGAAACTATAAGAGATAATGCAATTTGGCAACCGGCAATGTAATTAGCATGCCGAATATTACTTGGAATGTGAATTGGAACGAAATCGCCAATAGATAAGACCATTTTACAATTTGGGCCCAAGTTAGAAGCAGAGCCTAAGGTGTAAATTATCGATAGTCCATATCTCGGAAACTATAAGTGATAATGCAATTTGGCAACCGGCAATGTAATTAGCATGCCGAATATTACTTGGAATGTGAATTGGAACGAAATCGCCAATAGGTAAGACCATTTTACAATTTGGGCCCAAGTTAGAAGCAGAGCCTAAGGTGAAAATTATCGATAGTCCATATCTCGGAAACTATAAGAGATAATTCAATTTGGCAACCGGCAATGTAATTAGCATGCCGAATATTACTTGGAATGTGAATTGGAACGAAATCGCCAATAGATAAGACCATTTTACAATTTGGGCCCCAGTTAGAAGCAGAGCCTAAGGTGTAAATTATCGATAGTCCATATCTCGGAAACTATAAGAGATAATGCAATTTGGCAACCGGCAATGTAATTAGCATGCCGAATATTACTTGGAATGTAAATTGGAACGAAATCGCCAATAGATAAGACCATTTTACAATTTGGGAGCAAGTTAGAAGCAGAGCCTAAGGTGTAAATTATCGATAGTCCATATCTCGGAAACTATAAGAGATAATGCAATTTGGCAACCGGCAATGTAATTAGCATGCCGAATATTACTTGGAATGTGAATTGGAACGAAATCGCCAATAGATAAGACCATTTTACAATTTGGGCCCAAGTTAGAAGCAGAGCCTAAGGTGTAAATTATTGATAGTCCATATCTCGGAAACTATAAGAGATAATGCAATTTCGCAACCGGCAATGTAATTAGCATGCCGAATATCACTTGGAATGTGAATTGGGACGAAATCGCCAATAGATAAGACCATTTTACAATTTGGGCCCAAGTTAGAAGCAGAGCCTAAGGTGTAAATTATCGATAGTCCATATCTCGGAAACTATAAGAGATAATGCAATTTGGCAACCGGCAATGTAATTAGCATGCCGAATATTACTTGGAATGTGAATTGGAACGAAATCGCCAATAGATAAGACCATTTTACAATTTGGGCCCAAGTTAGAAGCAGAGCCTAAGGTGTAAATTATCGATAGTCCATATCTCGGAAACTATAAGAGATAATGCAATTTGGCAACCGGCAATGTAATTAGCATGCCGAATATTACTTGGAATGTGAATTGGAACGAAATCGCCAATAGATAAGACCATTTTACAATTTGGGCCCAAGTTAGAAGCAGAGCCTAAGGTGTAAATTATCGATAGTCCATATCTCGGAAACTATAAGAGATAATGCAATTTGGCAACCGGCAATGTAATTAGCATGCCGAATATTACTTGGAATGTGAATTGGAACGAAATCGCCAATAGATAAGGCCATTTTACAATTTGGGCCCAAGTTAGAAGCAGAGCCTAAGGTGTAAATTATTGATAGTCCATATCTCGGAAACTATAAGAGATAATGCAATTTCGCAACCGGCAATGTAATTAGCATGCCGAATATCACTTGGAATGTGAATTGGGACGAAATCGCCAATAGATAAGACCATTTCACAATTTGGGCCCAAGTTAGAAGCAGAGCCTAAGGTGTAAATTATCGATAGTCCATATCTCGGAAACTATAAGAGATAATGCAATTTGGCAACCGTCAATGTAATTAGCATGCCGAATATTACTTGGAATGTGAATTGGAACGAAATCGCCAATAGATAAGACCATTTTACAATTTGGGCCCAAGTTAGAAGCAGAGCCTAAGGTGTAAATTATCGATAGTCCATATCTCGGAAACTATAAGAGATAATGCAATTTGGCAACCGGCAATGTAATTAGCATGCCGAATATTACTTGGAATGTGAATTGGAACGAAATCGCCAATAGATAAGACCATTTTACAATTTGGGCCCAAGTTAGAAGCAGAGCCTAAGGTGTAAATTATTGATAGTCCATATCTCGGAAACTATAAGAGATAATGCAATTTGGCAACCGGCAATGTAATTAGCATGCCGAATATTACTTGGAATGTGAATTGGAACCAAATCGCCAATAGATAAGACCATTTTACAATTTGGGCCCAAGTTAGAAGCAGAGCCTAAGGTGTAAATTATCGATAGTCCATATCTCGGAAACTATAAGAGATAATGCAATTTGGCAACCGGCAATGTAATTAGCATGCCGAATATTACTTGGAATGTGAATTGGAACGAAATCGCCAATAGATAAGACCATTTTACAATTTGGGCCCAAGTTAGAAGCAGAGCCTAAGGTGTAAATTATCGATAGTCCATATCTCGGAAACTATAAGAGATAATGCAATTTGGCAACCGGCAATGTAATTAGCATGCCGAATATTACTTGGAATGTGAATTGGAACGAAATCGCCAATAGATAAGGCCATTTTACAATTTGGGCCCAAGTTAGAAGCAGAGCCTAAGGTGTAAATTATGGATAGTCCATATCTCGGAAACTATAAGAGATAATGCAATTTCGCAACCGGCAATGTAATTAGGATGCCGAATATCACTTGGAATGTGAATTGGGACGAAATCGCCAATAGATAAGACCATTTCACAATTTGGGCCCAAGTTAGAAGCAGAGCCTAAGGTGTAAATTATCGATAGTCCATATCTCGGAAACTATAAGAGATAATGCAATTTGGCAACCGGCAATGTAATTAGCATGCCGAATATTACCTGGAATGTGAATTGGAACGAAATCGCCAATAGATAAGACCATTTTACAATTTGGGCCCAAGTTAGAAGCAGAGCCTAAGGTGTAAATTATCGATAGTCCATATCTCGGAAACTATAAGAGATAATGCAATTTGGCAACCGGCAATGTAATTAGCATGCCGAATATTACTTGGAATGTGAATTGGAACGAAATCGCCAATAGATAAGACCATTTTACAATTTGGGCCCAAGTTAGAAGCAGAGCCTAAGGTGTAAATTATCGATAGTCCATATCTCGGAAACTATAAGAGATAATGCAATTTGGCAACCGGCAATGTAATTAGCATGCCGAATATTACTTGGAATGTGAATTGGAACGAAATCGCCAATAGATAAGGCCATTTTACAATTTGGGCCCAAGTTAGAAGCAGAGCCTAAGGTGTAAATTATTGATAGTCCATATCTCGGAAACTATAAGAGATAATGCAATTTCGCAACCGGCAATGTAATTAGCATGCCGAATATCACTTGGAATGTGAATTGGGACGAAATCGCCAATAGATAAGACCATTTCACAATTTGGGCCCAAGTTAGAAGCAGAGCCTAAGGTGTAAATTATCGATAGTCCATATCTCGGAAACTATAAGAGATAATGCAATTTGGCAACCGTCAATGTAATTAGCATGCCGAATATTACTTGGAATGTGAATTGGAACGAAATCGCCAATAGATAAGACCATTTTACAATTTGGGCCCAAGTTAGAAGCAGAGCCTAAGGTGTAAATTATCGATAGTCCATATCTCGGAAACTATAAGAGATAATGCAATTTGGCAACCGGCAATGTAATTAGCATGCCGAATATTACTTGGAATGTGAATTGGAACGAAATCGCCAATAGATAAGACCATTTTACAATTTGGGCCCAAGTTAGAAGCAGAGCCTAAGGTGTAAATTATTGATAGTCCATATCTCGGAAACTATAAGAGATAATGCAATTTGGCAACCGGCAATGTAATTAGCATGCCGAATATTACTTGGAATGTGAATTGGAACCAAATCGCCAATAGATAAGACCATTTTACAATTTGGGCCCAAGTTAGAAGCAGAGCCTAAGGTGTAAATTATCGATAGTCCATATCTCGGAAACTATAAGAGATAATGCAATTTGGCAACCGGCAATGTAATTAGCATGCCGAATATTACTTGGAATGTGAATTGGAACGAAATCGCCAATAGATAAGACCATTTTACAATTTGGGCCCAAGTTAGAAGCAGAGCCTAAGGTGTAAATTATCGATAGTCCATATCTCGGAAACTATAAGAGATAATGCAATTTGGCAACCGGCAATGTAATTAGCATGCCGAATATTACTTGGAATGTGAATTGGAACGAAATCGCCAATAGATAAGGCCATTTTACAATTTGGGCCCAAGTTAGAAGCAGAGCCTAAGGTGTAAATTATGGATAGTCCATATCTCGGAAACTATAAGAGATAATGCAATTTCGCAACCGGCAATGTAATTAGCATGCCGAATATCACTTGGAATGTGAATTGGGACGAAATCGCCAATAGATAAGACCATTTCACAATTTGGGCCCAAGTTAGAAGCAGAGCCTAAGGTGTAAATTATCGATAGTCCATATCTCGGAAACTATAAGAGATAATGCAATTTGGCAACCGTCAATGTAATTAGCATGCCGAATATTACTTGGAATGTGAATTGGAACGAAATCGCCAATAGATAAGACCATTTTACAATTTGGGCCCAAGTTAGAAGCAGAGCCTAAGGTGTAAATTATCGATAGTCCATATCTCGGAAACTATAAGAGATAATGCAATTTGGCAACCGGCAATGTAATTAGCATGCCGAATATTACTTGGAATGTGAATTGGAACGAAATCGCCAATAGATAAGACCATTTTACAATTTGGGCCCAAGTTAGAAGCAGAGCCTAAGGTGTAAATTATTGATAGTCCATATCTCGGAAACTATAAGAGATAATGCAATTTGGCAACCGGCAATGTAATTAGCATGCCGAATATTACTTGGGATGTGAATTGGAACGAAATCGCCAATAGATAAGACCATTTTACAATTTGGGCCCAAGTTAGAAACAGAGCCTAAGGTGTAAATTATTGATAGTCCATATCTCGGAAACTATAAGAGAAAATGCAATTTGGCAACCGTCAATGTAATTAGCATGCCGAATATTACTTGGAATGTGAATTGGAACGAAATCGCCAATAGATAAGACCATTTTACAATTTGGGCCCAAGTTAGAAGCAGAGCCTAAGGTGTAAATTATCGATAGTCCATATCTCGGAAACTATAAGAGATAATGCAATTTGGCAACCGGCAATGTAATTAGCATGCCGAATATTACTTGGAATGTGAATTGGAACGAAATCGCCAATAGATAAGACCATTTTACAATTTGGGCCCAAGTTAGAAACAGAGCCTAAGGTGTAAATTATTGATAGTCCATATCTCGGAAACTATAAGAGATAATGCAATTTGGCAACCGGCAATGTAATTAGCATGCCGAATATTACTTGGAATGTGAATTGGAACGAAATCGCCAATAGATAAGACCATTTTACAATTTGGGCCCAAGTTAGAAGCAGAGCCTAAGGTGTAAATTATCGATAGTCCATATCTCGGAAACTATAAGAGATAATGCAATTTGGCAACCGGCAATGTAATTAGCATGCCGAATATTACTTGGAGTTTGAATTGGAACGAAATCGCCAATAGATAAGACCATTTTACAATTTGGGCCCAAGTTAGAAGCAGAGCCTAAGGTGTAAATTATCGATATTCCATATCTCGGAAACTATAAGAGATAATGCAATTTGGCAACCGGCAATGTAATTAGCATGCCGAATATTACTTGGAATGTGAATTGGAACGAAATCGCCAATAGATAAGACCATTTTACAATTTGGGCCCAAGTTAGAAGCAGAGCCTAAGGTGTAAATTATCGATAGTCCATATCTCGGAAACTATAAGAGATAATGCACTTTGGCAACCGGCAATATAATTAGCATGCCGAATATTACTTGGAATGTGAATTGGAACGAAATCGCCAATAGATAAGACCATTTTACAATTTGGGCCCAAGTTAGAAGCAGAGCCTAAGGTGTAAATTATCGATAGTCCATATCTCGGAAACTATAAGAGATAATGCAATTTGGCAACCGGCAATGTAATTAGCATGCCGAATATTACTTGGAATGTGAATTGGAACCAAATCGCCAATAGATAAGACCATTTTACAATTTGGGCCCAAGTTAGAAGCAGAGCCTAAGGTGTAAATTATCGATAGTCCATATCTCGGAAACTATAAGAGATAATGCAATTTCGCAACCGGCAATGTAATTAGCATGCCGAATATCACTTGGAATGTGAATTGGGACGAAATCGCCAATAGAAAAGACCATTTTACAATTTGGGCCCAAGTTAGAAGCAGAGCCTAAGGTGTAAATTATCGATAGTCCATATCTCGGAAACTATAAGAGATAATGCAATTTGGCAACCGGCAATGTAATTAGCATGCCGAATATTACCTGGAATGTGAATTGGAACGAAATCGCCAATAGATAAGACCATTTTACAATTTGGGCCCAAGTTAGAAGCAGAGCCTAAGGTGTAAATTATCGATAGTCCTTATCTCGGAAACTATAAGAGATAATGCAATTTGGCTACCGGCAATGTAATTAGCATGCCGAATATTACTTGGAATGTGAATTGGAACGAAATCGCCAATAGATAAGACCATTTTACAATTTGGGCCCAAGTTAGAAGCAGAGCCTAAGGTGTAAATTATCGATAGTGCATATCTCGGAAACTATAAGAGATAATGCAATTTCGCAACCGGCAATGCAATTAGCATGCCGAATATTACTTGGAATGTGAATTGGAACGAAATCGAACGAATATTGGCGATTTCGATCCAATTCACATTCCAAGTAATATTCGGCATGCTAATTACATTGCCGGTTGCGAAATTGCATTATCTCTTATAGTTTCCGAGATATGGACTATCAATAATTTACACCTTAGGCTCTGCTTCTAACTTGGACCCAAATTGTAAAATGGTCTTATCTATTGGCGATTTCGTTCCAATTCACATTCCAAGTAATATTCGGCATGCTAATTACATTGCCGGTTGCCAAATTGCATTATCTCTTATAGTTTCCGAGATATGGACTATCGATAATTTACACCTTAGGCTCTGCTTCTAACTTGGGCCCAAATTGTAAAATGGTCTTATCTATTGGCGATTTCGTTCCAATTCACATTCCAAGTAATATTCGGCATGATAATTACATTGCCGGTTGCCAAATTGAATTATCTCTTATAGTTTCCGAGATATGGACTATCGATAATTTACACCTTAGGCTCTGCTTCTAACTTGGGCCCAAATTGTAAAATGGTCTTACCTATTGGCGATTTCGTTCCAATTCACAATCCAAGTAGTATTCGGCATGCTAATTACATTGCCGTTTGCCAAATTGCATTATCTCTTATAGTTTCCGAGATATGGACTATCGATAATTTACACCTTAGGCTCTGCTTCTAACTTGGGCCCAAATTGTAAAATGGTCTTATCTATTGGCGATTTCGTTCCAATTCACATTCCAAGTAATATTCGGCATGCTAATTACATTGCCGGTTGCCAAATTGCATTATCTCTTATGGTTTCCGAGATATGGACTATCGATAATTTACACCTTAGGCTCTGCTTCTAACTTGGGCCCAAATTGTAAAATGGTCTTATCTATTGGCGATTTCGTCCCAATTCACATTCCAAGTGATATTCGGCATGCTAATTACATTGCCGGTTGCGAAATTGCATTATCTCTTATAGTTTCCGAGATATGGACTATCAATAATTTACACCTTAGGCTCTGCTTCTAATTTGGGCCCAAATTGTAAAATGGTCTTATCTATTGGCGATTTCGTTCCAATTCACATTCCAAGTAATATTCGGCATGCTAATTACATTGCCGGTTGCCAAATTGCATTATCTCTTATAGTTTCCGAGATATGGACTATCGATAATTTACACATTAGGCTCTGCTTCTAACTTGGGCCCAAATTGTAAAATGGTCTTATCTATTGGCGATTTTGTTCCAATTCACATTCCAAGTAATATTCGGCATGCTAATTACATTGCCGGTTGCCAAATTGCATTATCTCTTATAGTTTCCGAGATATGGACTATCGATAATTTACACCATAGGCTCGGCTTCTAACTTGGGCCCAAATTGTAAAATGGTCTTATCTATTGGCGATTTCGTCCCAATTCACATTCCAAGTGATATTCGGCATGCTAATTACATTGCCGGTTGCGAAATTGCATTATCTCTTATAGTTTCCGAGATATGGACTATCAATAATTTACACATTAGGCTCTGCTTCTAACTTGGGCCCAAATTGTAAAATGGTCTTATCTATTGGCGATTTCGTTCCAATTCACATTCCAAGTAATATTCGGCATGCTAATTACATTGCCGGTTGCCATTGCATTATCTCTTATAGTTTCCGAGATATGGACTATCGATAATTTACACCTTAGGCTCTGCTTCTAACTTGGGCCCAAATTGTAAAATGGTCTTATCTATTGGCGATTTCGTTCCAATTCACATTCCAAGTAATATTCGGCATGCTAATTACATTGCCGGTTGCCAAATTGCATTATCTCTTATAGTTTCCGAGATATGGACTATCGATAATTTACACCTTTGGCTCTGCTTCTAACTTGGGCCCAAATTGTAAAATGGTCTTATCTATTGGCGATTTCGTTCCAATTCACATTCCAAGTAATATTCGGCATGCTAATTACATTGCCGGTTGCCAAATTGCATTATCTCTTATAGTTTCCGAGATATGGACTATCGATAATTTACACCTTAGGCTCTGCTTCTAACTTGGGCCCAAATTGTAAAATGGTCTTATCTATTGGCGATTTCGTTCCAATTCACATTCCAAGTAATATTCGGCATGCTAATTACATTGCCGGTTGCCAAATTGCATTATCTCTTATAGTTTCCGAGATATGGACTATCGATAATTTACACCTTAGGCTCTGCTTCTAACTTGGGCCCAAATTGTAAAATGGTCTTATCTATTGGCGATTTCGTCCCAATTCACATTCCAAGTAATATTCGGCATGCTAATTACATTGCCGGTTGCGAAATTGCATTATCTCTTATAGTTTCAGAGATATGGACTATCGATAATTTACACCTTAGGCTCTGCTTCTAACTTGGGCCCAAATTGTAAAATGGTCTTATCTATTGGCAATTTCGTTCCAATTCACATTCCAAGTAATATTCGGCATGCTAATTACATTGCCGGTTGCCAAATTGCATTATCTCTTATAGTTTCCGAGATATGGACTATCGATAATTTACACCTTAGGCTCTGCTTCTAACTTGGGCCCAAATTGTAAAATGGACTTATCTATTGGCGATTTCGTTCCAATTCACATTCCAAGTAATATTCGGCATGCTAATTACATTGCCGGTTGCCAAATTGCATTATCTCTTATAGTTTCCGAGATATGGACTATCGATAATTTACACCTTAGGCTCTGCTTCTAACTTGGGCCCAAATTGTAAAATGGTCTTCTCTATTGGCGATTTCGTTCCAATTCACATTCCAAGTAATATTCGGCATGCTAATTACATTGCCGGTTGCCAAATTGCATTATCTCTTATAGTTTCCGAGATATGGACTATCGATAATTTACACCATAGGCTCTGCTTCTAACTTGGGCCCAAATTGTAAAATGGTCTTATCTATTGGCGATTTCGTTCCAATTCACATTCCAAGTAATATTCGGCATGCTAATTACATTGCCGGTTGCCAATTTGCATTATCTCTTATAGTTTCCGAGATATGGACTATCGATAATTTACACCTTAGGCTCTGCTTCTAACTTGGGCCCAAATTGTAAAATGGACTTACCTATTGGCGATTTCGTTCCAATTCACATTCCAAGTAGTATTCGGCATGCTAATTACATTGCCGGTTGCCAAATTGCATTATCTCTTATAGTTTCCGAGATATGGACTATCGATAATTTACACCTTAGGCTCTGCTTCTAACATGGGCCCAAATTGTAAAATGGTCTTATCTATTGGCGATTTCGTTCCAATTCACATTCCAAGTAATATTCGGCATGCTAATTACATTGCCGGTTGCCAAATTGCATTATCTCTTATGGTTTCCGAGATATGGACTATCGATAATTTACACCTTTGGCTCTGCTTCTAACTTGGGCCCAAATTGTAAAATGGTCTTATCTATTGGCGATTTCGTCCCAATTCACATTCCAAGTGATATTCGGCATGCTAATTACATTGCCGGTTGCGAAATTGCATTATCTCTTATAGTTTCCGAGATATGGACTATCAATAATTTACACCTTAGGCTCTGCTTCTAACTTGGGCCCAAATTGTAAAATGGTCTTATCTATTGGCGATTTCGTTCCAATTCACATTCCAAGTAATATTCGGCATGCTAATTACATTGCCTGTTGCGAAATTGCATTATCTCTTATAGTTTCCGAGATATGGACTATCGATAATTTACACCTTAGGCTCTGCTTCTAACTTGGGCCCAAATTTTAAATGGTCTTATCTATTGGCGATTTCGTTCCAATTCACATTCCAAGTAATATTCGGCATGCTAATTACATTGCCGGTTACCAAATTGCATTATCTCTTATAGTTTCCGAGATATGGACTATCGATAATTTACACCTTAGGCTCTGCTTCTAACTTGGGCCCAAATTGTAAAATGGTCTTATCTATTGGCGATATCGTTCCAATTCACATTCCAAGTAATATTCGCCATGCTAATTACATTGCCGGTTGCCAAATTGCATTATCTCTTATAGTTTCCGAGATATGGACTATCGATAATTTACACCTTAGGCTCTGCTTCTAACTTGGGCCCAAATTGTAAAATGATCTTATCTATTGGCGATTTCGCTCCAATTCACATTCCAAGTAATATTCGGCATGCTAATTACATTGCCGGTTGCCAAATTGCATTATCTCTTATGGTTTCCGAGATATGGACTATCGATAATTTACACCTTAGGCTCTGCTTCTAACTTGGGCCCAAATTGTAAAATGGTCTTATCTATTGGCGATTTCGTCCCAATTCACATTCCAAGTGATATTCGGCATGCTAATTACATTGCCGGTTGCGAAATTGCATTATCTCTTATAGTTTCCGAGATATGGACTATCAATAATTTACACCTTAGGCTCTGCTTCTAACTTGGGCCCAAATTGTAAAATGGTCTTTTCTATTGGCGATTTCGTTCCAATTCACACTCCAAGTAATATTCGGCATGCTAATTACATTGCCGGTTGCGAAATTGCATTATCTCTTATAGTTTCCGAGATATGGACTATCAATAATTTACACCTTAGGCTCTGCTTCTAACTTGGGCCCAAATTGTAGAATGGTCTTATCTATTGGCGATTTCGTTCCAAATCACATTCCAAGTAATATTCGGCATGCTAATTACATTGCCGGTTGCCAAATTGCATTATCTCTTATAGTTTCCGAGATATGGACTATCGATAATTTACACCTTAGGCTCTGCTTCTAACTTGGGCCCAAATTGTAAAATGGTCTTACCTATTGGCGATTTCGTTCCAATTCACATTCCAAGTAATATTCGGCATGCTAATTACATTGCCGGTTGCCAAATTGCATTATCTCTTATAGTTTCCGAGATATGGACTATCGATAATTTACACCTTAGGCTCTGCTTCTAACTTGGGCCCAAATTGTAAAATGGTCTTATCTATTGGCGATTTCGTTCCATTTCACATTCCAAGTAATATTCGGCATGATAATTACATTGCCGGTTGTCAAATTGAATTATCTCTTATAGTTTCCGAGATATGGACAATCGATAATTTACACCTTAGGCTCTGCTTCTAACTTGGGCCCAAATTGTAAAATGGACTTACCTATTGGCGATTTCGTTCCAATTCACATTCCAAGTAGTATTCGGCATGCTAATTACATTGCCGGTTGCCAAATTGCATTATCTCTTACAGTTTCCGAGATATGGACTATCGATAATTTACACCTTAGCTTCTGCTTCTAACTTGGGCCCAAATTGTAATATGGTCTTATCTATTGGCGATTTCGTTCCAATTCACATTCCAAGTAATATTCGGCATGCTAATTACATTGCCGGTTGCGAAATTGCATTATCTCTTATAGTTTCCGAGATATGGACTATCGATAATTTACACCTTAGGCTCTGTTTCTAACTTGGGCCCAAAGTGTAAAATGGACTTACCTATTGGCGATTTCGTTCCAATTCACATTCCAAGTAGTATTCGGCATGCTAATTACATTGCCGGTTGCCAAATTGCATTATCTCTTATAGTTTCCGAGATATGGACTATCGATAATTTACACCTTAGGCTCTGCTTCTAACTTGGGCCCAAATTGTAAAATGGTCTTATCTATTGGCGATTTCGTTCCAATTCACATTCCAAGTAATATTCGGCATGCTAATTACATTGCCGGTTGCCAAATTGCATTATCTCTTATAGTTTCCGAGATATGGACTATCGATAATTTACACCTTAGGCTCTGCTTCTAACTTGGGCCCAAATTGTAAAATGGTCTTATCTATTGGCGATTTCGTTCCAATTCACACTCCAAGTAATATTCGGCATGCTAATTACATTGCCGGTTGCGAAATTGCATTATCTCTTATAGTTTCCGAGATATGGACTATCAATAATTTACACCTTAGGCTCTGCTTCTAACTTGGGCCCAAATTGTAAAATGGTCTTATCTATTGGCGATTTCGTTCCAATTCACATTCCAAGTAATATTCGGCATGCTAATTACATTGCCGGTTGCCAAATTGCATTATCTCTTATAGTTTCCGAGATATGGACTATCGATAATTTACACCTTAGGCTCTGCTTCTAACTTGGGCCCAAATTGTAAAATGGTCTTATCTATTGGCGATATCGTTCCAATTCACATTCCAAGTAATATTCGGCATGCTAATTACATTGCCGGTTGCCAAATTGCATTATCTCTTATAGTTTCCGAGATATGGACTATCGATAATTTACACCTTAGGCTCTGTTTCTAACTTGGGCCCAAATTGTAAAAAGGTCTTATCTATTGGCGATTTCGTTCCATTTCACATTCCAAGTAATATTCGGCATGATAATTACATTGCCGGTTGCCAAATTGAATTATCTCTTATAGTTTCCGAGATATGGACTATCGATAATTTACACCTTAGGCTCTGCTTCTAACTTGGGCCCAAATTGTAAAATGGACTTACCTATTGGCGATTTCGTTCCAATTCACATTCCAAGTAGTATTCGGCATGCTAATTACATTGCCGGTTGCCAAATTGCATTATCTCTTATAGTTTCCGAGATATGGACTATCGATAATTTACACCTTAGGCTCTGCTTCTAACTTGGGCCCAAATTGTAAAATGGTCTTATCTATTGGCGATTTCGTTCCAATTCACATTCCAAGTAATATTCGGCATGCTAATTACATTGCCGGTTGCCAAATTGCATTATCTCTTATGGTTTCCGAGATATTGACTATCGATAATTTACACCTTAGGCTCTGCTTCTAACTTGGGCCCAAATTGTAAAATGGTCTTATCTATTGGCGATTTCGCCCCAATTCACATTCCAAGTGATATTCGGCATGCTAATTACATTGCCGGTTGCTAAATTGCATTATCTCTTATAGTTTCCGAGATATGGACTATCAATAACTTACACCTTAGTCTCTGCTTCTAACTTGGGCCCAAATTGTAAAATGGTCTTATCTATTGGCGATTTCGTTCCAATTCACATTCCAAGTAATATTCGGCATGCTAATTACATTGCCGGTTGCCAAATTGCATTATCTCTTATAGTTTCCGAGATATGGACTATCGATAATTTACACCTTAGGCTCTGCTTCTAACTTGGGCCCAAATTGTAAAATGGTCTTATCTATTGGCGATTTCGTTCCAATTCACATTCCAAGTAATATTCGGCATGCTAATTACATTGCCGGTTGCCAAATTGCATTATCTCTTATAGTTTCCGAGATATGGACTATCGATAATTTACACCTTAGGCTCTGCTTCTAACTTGGGCCCAAATTGTAAAATGCTCTTATCTATTGGCGATTTCGTTCCAATTCAGATTCCAAGTAATATTCGGCATGCTAATTACATTGCCGATTGCCAAATTGCATTATCTCTTATAGTTTCCGAGATATGGACTATCGATAATTTAAACCTTAGGCTCTGCTTCTAACTTGGGCCCAAATTGTAAAATGGTCTTATCTATTGGCGATTTCGTTCCAATTCACACTCCAAGTAATATTCGGCATGCTAATTACATTGCCGGTTGCGAAATTGCATTATCTCTTATAGTTTCCGAGATATGGACTATCAATAATTTACACCTTAGGCTCTGCTTCTAACTTGGGCCCAAATTGTAAAATGGTCTTATCTATTGGCGATTTCGTTCCAATTCACATTCCAAGTAATATTCGGCATGCTAATTACATTGCCGATTGCCAAATTGCATTATCTCTTATAGTTTCTGAGATATGGACTATCGATAATTTACACCTTAGGCTCTGCTTCTAACTTGGGCCCAAATTGTAAAATGGTCTTATCTATTGGCGATTTCGTTCCAATTCACATTCCAAGTAATATTCGGCATGCTAATTACATTGCCGGTTGCCAAATTGCATTATCTCTTATAGTTTCCGAGATATGGACTATCGATAATTTACACCTTAGGCTCTGCTTCTAACTTGGGCCCAAATTGTAAAATGGTCTTATCTATTGGCGATTTCGTTCCAATTCACATTCCAAGTAATATTCGGCATGCTAATTACATTGCCGGTTGCCAAATTGCATTATCTCTTATAGTTTCCGAGATATGGACTATCGATAATTTACACCTTAGGCTCTGCTTCTAACTTGGGCCCAAATTGTAAAATGGTCTTATCTATTGGCGATTTCGTCCCAATTCACATTCCAAGTGATATTCGGCATGCTAATTACATTGCCGGTTGCGAAATTGCATTATCTCTTATAGTTTCCGAGATATGGACTATCAATAATTTACACCTTAGGCTCTGCTTCTAACTTGGGCCCAAATTGTAAAATGGTCTTTTCTATTGGCGATTTCGTTCCAATTCACACTCCAAGTAATATTCGGCATGCTAATTACATTGCCGGTTGCGAAATTGCATTATCTCTTATAGTTTCCGAGATATGGACTATCAATAATTTACACCTTAGGCTCTGCTTCTAACTTGGGCCCAAATTGTAGAATGGTCTTATCTATTGGCGATTTCGTTCCAAATCACATTCCAAGTAATATTCGGCATGCTAATTACATTGCCGGTTGCCAAATTGCATTATCTCTTATAGTTTCCGAGATATGGACTATCGATAATTTACACCTTAGGCTCTGCTTCTAACTTGGGCCCAAATTGTAAAATGGTCTTATCTATTGGCGATATCGTTCCAATTCACATTCCAAGTAATATTCGGCATGCTAATTACATTGCCGGTTGCCAAATTGCATTATCTCTTATAGTTTCCGAGATATGGACTATCGATAATTTACACCTTAGGCTCTGTTTCTAACTTGGGCCCAAATTGTAAAATGGTCTTATCTATTGGCGATTTCGTTCCATTTCACATTCCAAGTAATATTCGGCATGATAATTGCATTGCCGGTTGCCAAATTGAATTATCTCTTATAGTTTCCGAGATATGGACTATCGATAATTTACACCTTAGGCTCTGCTTCTAACTTGGGCCCAAATTGTAAAATGGACTTACCTATTGGCGATTTCGTTCCAATTCACATTCCAAGTAGTATTCGGCATGCTAATTACATTGCCGGTTGCCAAATTGCATTATCTCTTACAGTTTCCGAGATATGGACTATCGATAATTTACACCTTAGGTTCTGCTTCTAACTTGGGCCCAAATTGTAATATGGTCTTATCTATTGGCGATTTCGTTCCAATTCACATTCCAAGTAATATTCGGCATGCTAATTACATTGCCGGTTGCGAAATTGCATTATCTCTTATAGTTTCCGAGATATGGACTATCGATAATTTACACCTTAGGCTCTGCTTCTAACTTGGGCCCAAATTGTAAAATGGTCTTATCTATTGGCGATTTCGTTCCAATTCACATTCCAAGTAATATTCGGCATGCTAATTACATTGCCGGTTGCCAAATTGCATTATCTCTTATAGTTTCCGAGATATGGACTATCGATAATTTACACCTTAGGCTCTGCTTCTAACTTGGGCCCAAATTTTAAAATGGTCTTATCTATTGGCGATTTCGTTCCAATTCACATTCCAAGTAATATTCGGCATGCTAATTACATTGCCGGTTGCCAAATTGCATTATCTCTTATAGTTTCCGAGATATGGACTATCGATAATTTACACCTTAGGCTCTGCTTCTAACTTGCTCCCAAATTGTAAAATGGTCTTATCTATTGGCGATTTCGTTCCAATTCACATTCCAAGTAATATTCGGCATGCTAATTACATTGCCGGTTGCCAAATTGCATTATCTCTTATAGTTTCCGAGATATGGACTATCGATAATTTACACCTTAGGCTCTGCTTCTAACTTGGGCCCAAATTGTAAAATGGTCTTATCTATTGGCGATTTCGTTCCAATTCACATTCCAAGTAATATTCGGCATGCTAATTACATTGCCGGTTGCCAAATTGCATTATCTCTTATAGTTTCCGAGATATGGACTATCGATAATTTACACCTTAGGCTCTGCTTCTAACTTGGGCCCAAATTTTAAAATGGTCTTATCTATTGGCGATTTCGTTCCAATTCACATTCCAAGTAATATTCGGCATGCTAATTACATTGCCGGTTGCCAAATTGCATTATCTCTTATAGTTTCCGAGATATGGACTATCGATAATTTACACCTTAGGCTCTGCTTCTAACTTGCTCCCAAATTGTAAAATGGTCTTATCTATTGGCGATTTCGTTCCAATTCACATTCCAAGTAATATTCGGCATGCTAATTACATTGCCGGTTGCCAAATTGCATTATCTCTTATAGTTTCCGAGATATGGACTATCGATAATTTACACCTTAGGCTCTGCTTCTAACTTGGGCCCAAATTGTAAAATGGTCTTATCTATTGGCGATTTCGCTCCAATTCACATTCCAAGTAATATTCGGCATGCTAATTACATTGCCGGTTGCCAAATTGCATTATCTCTTATGGTTTCCGAGATATGGACTATCGATAATTTACACCTTAGGCTCTGCTTCTAACTTGGGCCCAAATTGTAAAATGGTCTTATCTATTGGCGATTTCGTCCCAATTCACATTCCAAGTGATATTCGGCATGCTAATTACATTGCCGGTTGCGAAATTGCATTATCTCTTATAGTTTCCGAGATATGGACTATCAATAATTTACACCTTAGGCTCTGCTTCTAACTTGGGCCCAAATTGTAAAATGGTCTTTTCTATTGGCGATTTCGTTCCAATTCACACTCCAAGTAATATTCGGCATGCTAATTACATTGCCGGTTGCGAAATTGCATTATCTCTTATAGTTTCCGAGATATGGACTATCAATAATTTACACCTTAGGCTCTGCTTCTAACTTGGGCCCAAATTGTAGAATGGTCTTATCTATTGGCGATTTCGTTCCAAATCACATTCCAAGTAATATTCGGCATGCTAATTACATTGCCGGTTGCCAAATTGCATTATCTCTTATAGTTTCCGAGATATGGACTATCGATAATTTACACCTTAGGCTCTGCTTCTAACTTGGGCCCAAATTGTAAAATGGTCTTATCTATTGGCGATATCGTTCCAATTCACATTCCAAGTAATATTCGGCATGCTAATTACATTGCCGGTTGCCAAATTGCATTATCTCTTATAGTTTCCGAGATATGGACTATCGATAATTTACACCTTAGGCTCTGTTTCTAACTTGGGCCCAAATTGTAAAATGGTCTTATCTATTGGCGATTTTGTTCCATTTCACATTCCAAGTAATATTCGGCATGATAATTACATTGCCGGTTGCCAAATTGAATTATCTCTTATAGTTTCCGAGATATGGACTATCGATAATTTACACCTTAGGCTCTGCTTCTAACTTGGGCCCAAATTGTAAAATGGACTTACCTATTGGCGATTTCGTTCCAATTCACATTCCAAGTAGTATTCGGCATGCTAATTACATTGCCGGTTGCCAAATTGCATTATCTCTTACAGTTTCCGAGATATGGACTATCGATAATTTACACCTTAGCTTCTGCTTCTAACTTGGGCCCAAATTGTAATATGGTCTTATCTATTGGCGATTTCGTTCCAATTCACATTCCAAGTAATATTCGGCATGCTAATTACATTGCCGGTTGCGAAATTGCATTATCTCTTATAGTTTCGGAGATATGGACTATCGATAATTTACACCTTAGGCTCTGTTTCTAACTTGGGCCCAAAGTGTAAAATGGACTTACCTATTGGCGATTTCGTTCCAATTCACATTCCAAGTAGTATTCGGCATGCTAATTACATTGCCGGTTGCCAAATTGCATTATCTCTTATAGTTTCCGAGATATGGACTATCGATAATTTACACCTTAGGCTCTGCTTCTAACTTGGGCCCAAATTGTAAAATGGTCTTATCTATTGGCGATTTCGTTCCAATTCACATTCCAAGTAATATTCGGCATGCTAATTACATTGCCGGTTGCCAAATTGCATTATCTCTTATAGTTTCCGAGATATGGACTATCGATAATTTACACCTTAGGCTCTGCTTCTAACTTGGGCCCAAATTGTAAAATGGTCTTATCTATTGGCGATTTCGTTCCAATTCACACTCCAAGTAATATTCGGCATGCTAATTACATTGCCGGTTGCGAAATTGCATTATCTCTTATAGTTTCCGAGATATGGACTATCAATAATTTACACCTTAGGCTCTGCTTCTAACTTGGGCCCAAATTGTAAAATGGTCTTATCTATTGGCGATTTCGTTCCAATTCACATTCCAAGTAATATTCGGCATGCTAATTACATTGCCGGTTGCCAAATTGCATTATCTCTTATAGTTTCCGAGATATGGACTATCGATAATTTACACCTTAGGCTCTGCTTCTAACTTGGGCCCAAATTGTAAAATGGTCTTATCTATTGGCGATATCGTTCCAATTCACATTCCAAGTAATATTCGGCATGCTAATTACATTGCCGGTTGCCAAATTGCATTATCTCTTATAGTTTCCGAGATATGGACTATCGATAATTTACACCTTAGGCTCTGTTTCTAACTTGGGCCCAAATTGTAAAAAGGTCTTATCTATTGGCGATTTCGTTCCATTTCACATTCCAAGTAATATTCGGCATGATAATTACATTGCCGGTTGCCAAATTGAATTATCTCTTATAGTTTCCGAGATATGGACTATCGATAATTTACACCTTAGGCTCTGCTTCTAACTTGGGCCCAAATTGTAAAATGGACTTACCTATTGGCGATTTCGTTCCAATTCACATTCCAAGTAGTATTCGGCATGCTAATTACATTGCCGGTTGCCAAATTGCATTATCTCTTATAGTTTCCGAGATATGGACTATCGATAATTTACACCTTAGGCTCTGCTTCTAACTTGGGCCCAAATTGTAAAATGGTCTTATCTATTGGCGATTTCGTTCCAATTCACATTCCAAGTAATATTCGGCATGCTAATTACATTGCCGGTTGCCAAATTGCATTATCTCTTATGGTTTCCGAGATATTGACTATCGATAATTTACACCTTAGGCTCTGCTTCTAACTTGGGCCCAAATTGTAAAATGGTCTTATCTATTGGCGATTTCGTCCCAATTCACATTCCAAGTGATATTCGGGATGCTAATTACATTGCCGGTTGCTAAATTGCATTATCTCTTATAGTTTCCGAGATATGGACTATCGATAATTTACACCTTAGTCTCTGCTTCTAACTTGGGCCCAAATTGTAAAATGGTCTTATCTATTGGCGATTTCGTTCCAATTCACATTCCAAGTAATATTCGGCATGCTAATTACATTGCCGGTTGCCAAATTGCATTATCTCTTATAGTTTCCGAGATATGGACTATCGATAATTTACACCTTAGGCTCTGCTTCTAACTTGGGCCCAAATTGTAAAATGGTCTTATCTATTGGCGATTTCGTTCCAATTCACATTCCAAGTAATATTCGGCATGCTAATTACATTGCCGGTTGCCAAATTGCATTATCTCTTATAGTTTCCGAGATATGGACTATCGATAATTTACACCTTAGGCTCTGCTTCTAACTTGGGCCCAAATTGTAAAATGCTCTTATCTATTGGCGATTTCGTTCCAATTCACATTCCAAGTAATATTCGGCATGCTAATTACATTGCCGATTGCCAAATTGCATTATCTCTTATAGTTTCCGAGATATGGACTATCGATAATTTAAACCTTAGGCTCTGCTTCTAACTTGGGCCCAAATTGTAAAATGGTCTTATCTATTGGCGATTTCGTTCCAATTCACATTCCAAGTAATATTCGGCATGCTAATTACATTGCCGGTTGCGAAATTGCATTATCTCTTATAGTTTCCGAGATATGGACTATCAATAATTTACACCTTAGGCTCTGCTTCTAACTTGGGCCCAAATTGTAAAATGGTCTTATCTATTGGCGATTTCGTTCCAATTCACATTCCAAGTAATATTCGGCATGCTAATTACATTGCCGATTGCCAAATTGCATTATCTCTTATAGTTTCTGAGATATGGACTATCGATAATTTACACCTTAGGCTCTGCTTCTAACTTGGGCCCAAATTGTAAAATGGTCTTATCTATTGGCGATTTCGTTCCAATTCACATTCCAAGTAATATTCGGCATGCTAATTACATTGCCGGTTGCCAAATTGCATTATCTCTTATAGTTTCCGAGATATGGACTATCGATAATTTACACCTTAGGCTCTGCTTCTAACTTGGGCCCAAATTGTAAAATGGTCTTATCTATTGGCGATTTCGTTCCAATTCACATTCCAAGTAATATTCGGCATGCTAATTACATTGCCGGTTGCCAAATTGCATTATCTCTTATAGTTTCCGAGATATGGACTATCGATAATTTACACCTTAGGCTCTGCTTCTAACTTGGGCCCAAATTGTAAAATGGTCTTATCTATTGGCGATTTCGTCCCAATTCACATTCCAAGTGATATTCGGCATGCTAATTACATTGCCGGTTGCGAAATTGCATTATCTCTTATAGTTTCCGAGATATGGACTATCAATAATTTACACCTTAGGCTCTGCTTCTAACTTGGGCCCAAATTGTAAAATGGTCTTTTCTATTGGCGATTTCGTTCCAATTCACACTCCAAGTAATATTCGGCATGCTAATTACATTGCCGGTTGCGAAATTGCATTATCTCTTATAGTTTCCGAGATATGGACTATCAATAATTTACACCTTAGGCTCTGCTTCTAACTTGGGCCCAAATTGTAGAATGGTCTTATCTATTGGCGATTTCGTTCCAAATCACATTCCAAGTAATATTCGGCATGCTAATTACATTGCCGGTTGCCAAATTGCATTATCTCTTATAGTTTCCGAGATATGGACTATCGATAATTTACACCTTAGGCTCTGCTTCTAACTTGGGCCCAAATTGTAAAATGGTCTTATCTATTGGCGATATCGTTCCAATTCACATTCCAAGTAATATTCGGCATGCTAATTACATTGCCGGTTGCCAAATTGCATTATCTCTTATAGTTTCCGAGATATGGACTATCGATAATTTACACCTTAGGCTCTGTTTCTAACTTGGGCCCAAATTGTAAAATGGTCTTATCTATTGGCGATTTCGTTCCATTTCACATTCCAAGTAATATTCGGCATGATAATTACATTGCCGGTTGCCAAATTGAATTATCTCTTATAGTTTCCGAGATATGGACTATCGATAATTTACACCTTAGGCTCTGCTTCTAACTTGGGCCCAAATTGTAAAATGGACTTACCTATTGGCGATTTCGTTCCAATTCACATTCCAAGTAGTATTCGGCATGCTAATTACATTGCCGGTTGCCAAATTGCATTATCTCTTACAGTTTCCGAGATATGGACTATCGATAATTTACACCTTAGGTTCTGCTTCTAACTTGGGCCCAAATTGTAATATGGTCTTATCTATTGGCGATTTCGTTCCAATTCACATTCCAAGTAATATTCAACATGCTAATTACATTGCCGGTTGCGAAATTGCATTATCTCTTATAGTTTCCGAGATATGGACTATCGATAATTTACACCTTAGGCTCTGCTTCTAACTTGGGCCCAAATTGTAAAATGGTCTTATCTGTTGGCGATTTCGTTCCAATTCACATTCCAAGTAATATTCGGCATGCTAATTACATTGCCGGTTGCCAAATTGCATTATCTCTTATAGTTTCCGAGATATGGACTATCGATAATTTACACCTTAGGCTCTGCTTCTAACTTGGGCCCAAATTTTAAAATGGTCTTATCTATTGGCGATTTCGTTCCAATTCACATTCCAAGTAATATTCGGCATGCTAATTACATTGCCGGTTGCCAAATTGCATTATCTCTTATAGTTTCCGAGATATGGACTATCGATAATTTACACCTTAGGCTCTGCTTCTAACTTGGGCCCAAATTGTAAAATGGTCTTATCTATTGGCGATATCGTTCCAATTCACATTCCAAGTAATATTCGGCATGCTAATTACATTGCCGGTTGCCAAATTGCATTATCTCTTATAGTTTCCGAGATATGGACTATCGATAATTTACACCTTAGGCTCTGTTTCTAACTTGGGCCCAAATTGTAAAATGGTCTTATCTATTGGCGATTTCGTTCCATTTCACATTCCAAGTAATATTCGGCATGATAATTACATTGCCGGTTGCCAAATTGAATAATCTCTTATAGTTTCCGAGATATGGACTATCGATAATTTACACCTTAGGCTCTGTTTCTAACTTGGGCCCAAAGTGTAAAATGGACTTACCTATTGGCGATTTCGTTCCAATTCACATTCCAAGTAGTATTCGGCATGCTAATTACATTGCCGGTTGCCAAATTGCATTATCTCTTATAGTTTCCGAGATATGGACTATCGATAATTTACACCTTAGGCTCTGCTTCTAACTTGGGCCCAAATTGTAAAATGGTCTTATCTATTGGCGATTTCGTTCCAATTCACATTCCAAGTAATATTCGGCATGCTAATTACATTGCCGGTTGCCAAATTGCATTATCTCTTATAGTTTCCGAGATATGGACTATCGATAATTTACACCTTAGGCTCTGCTTCTAACTTGGGCCCAAATTGTAAAATGGTCTTATCTATTGGCGATTTCGTTCCAATTCACACTCCAAGTAATATTCGGCATGCTAATTACATTGCCGGTTGCGAAATTGCATTATCTCTTATAGTTTCCGAGATATGGACTATCAATAATTTACACCTTAGGCTCTGCTTCTAACTTGGGCCCAAATTGTAAAATGGTCTTATCTATTGGCGATTTCGTTCCAATTCACATTCCAAGTAATATTCGGCATGCTAATTACATTGCCGGTTGCCAAATTGCATTATCTCTTATAGTTTCCGAGATATGGACTATCGATAATTTACACCTTAGGCTCTGCTTCTAACTTGGGCCCAAATTGTAAAATGGTCTTATCTATTGGCGATATCGTTCCAATTCACATTCCAAGTAATATTCGGCATGCTAATTACATTGCCGGTTGCCAAATTGCATTATCTCTTATAGTTTCCGAGATATGGACTATCGATAATTTACACCTTAGGCTCTGTTTCTAACTTGGGCCCAAATTGTAAAAAGGTCTTATCTATTGGCGATTTCGTTCCATTTCACATTCCAAGTAATATTCGGCATGATAATTACATTGCCGGTTGCCAAATTGAATTATCTCTTATAGTTTCCGAGATATGGACTATCGATAATTTACACCTTAGGCTCTGCTTCTAACTTGGGCCCAAATTGTAAAATGGACTTACCTATTGGCGATTTCGTTCCAAGTCACATTCCAAGTAGTATTCGGCATGCTAATTACATTGCCGGTTGCCAAATTGCATTATCTCTTATAGTTTCCGAGATATGGACTATCGATAATTTACACCTTAGGCTCTGCTTCTAACTTGGGCCCAAATTGTAAAATGGTCTTATCTATTGGCGATTTCGTTCCAATTCACATTCCAAGTAATATTCGGCATGCTAATTACATTGCCGGTTGCCAAATTGCATTATCTCTTATGGTTTCCGAGATATGGACTATCGATAATTTACACCTTAGGCTCTGCTTCTAACTTGGGCCCAAATTGTAAAATGGTCTTATCTATTGGCGATTTCGCCCCAATTCACATTCCAAGTGATATTCGGCATGCTAATTACATTGCCGGTTGCGAAATTGCATTATCTCTTATAGTTTCCGAGATATGGACTATCAATAATTTACACCTTAGTCTCTGCTTCTAACTTGGGCCCAAATTGTAAAATGGTCTTATCTATTGGCGATTTCGTTCGAATTCACATTCCAAGTAATATTCGGCATGCTAATTACATTGCCGGTTGCCAAATTGCATTATCTCTTATAGTTTCCGAGATATGGACTATCGATAATTTACACCTTAGGCTCTGTTTCTAACTTGGGCCCAAATTGTAAAATGGTCTTATCTATTGGCGATTTCGTTCCATTTCACATTCCAAGTAATATTCGGCATGATAATTACATTGCCGGTTGCCAAATTGAATTATCTCTTATAGTTTCCGAGATATGGACTATCGATAATTTACACCTTAGGCTCTGCTTCTAACTTGGGCCCAAATTGTAAAATGGACTTACCTATTGGCGATTTCGTTCCAATTCACATTCCAAGTAGTATTCGGCATGCTAATTACATTGCCGGTTGCCAAATTGCATTATCTCTTACAGTTTCCGAGATATGGACTATCGATAATTTACACCTTAGGTTCTGCTTCTAACTTGGGCCCAAATTGTAATATGGTCTTATCTATTGGCGATTTCGTTCCAATTCACATTCCAAGTAATATTCAACATGCTAATTACATTGCCGGTTGCGAAATTGCATTATCTCTTATAGTTTCCGAGATATGGACTATCGATAATTTACACCTTAGGCTCTGCTTCTAACTTGGGCCCAAATTGTAAAATGGTCTTATCTGTTGGCGATTTCGTTCCAATTCACATTCCAAGTAATATTCGGCATGCTAATTACATTGCCGGTTGCCAAATTGCATTATCTCTTATAGTTTCCGAGATATGGACTATCGATAATTTACACCTTAGGCTCTGCTTCTAACTTGGGCCCAAATTTTAAAATGGTCTTATCTATTGGCGATTTCGTTCCAATTCACATTCCAAGTAATATTCGGCATGCTAATTACATTGCCGGTTGCCAAATTGCATTATCTCTTATAGTTTCCGAGATATGGACTATCGATAATTTACACCTTAGGCTCTGCTTCTAACTTGGGCCCAAATTGTAAAATGGTCTTATCTATTGGCGATATCGTTCCAATTCACATTCCAAGTAATATTCGGCATGCTAATTACATTGCCGGTTGCCAAATTGCATTATCTCTTATAGTTTCCGAGATATGGACTATCGATAATTTACACCTTAGGCTCTGTTTCTAACTTGGGCCCAAATTGTAAAATGGTCTTATCTATTGGCGATTTCGTTCCATTTCACATTCCAAGTAATATTCGGCATGATAATTACATTGCCGGTTGCCAAATTGAATAATCTCTTATAGTTTCCGAGATATGGACTATCGATAATTTACACCTTAGGCTCTGTTTCTAACTTGGGCCCAAAGTGTAAAATGGACTTACCTATTGGCGATTTCGTTCCAATTCACATTCCAAGTAGTATTCGGCATGCTAATTACATTGCCGGTTGCCAAATTGCATTATCTCTTATAGTTTCCGAGATATGGACTATCGATAATTTACACCTTAGGCTCTGCTTCTAACTTGGGCCCAAATTGTAAAATGGTCTTATCTATTGGCGATTTCGTTCCAATTCACATTCCAAGTAATATACGGCATGCTAATTACATTGCCGGTTGCCAAATTGCATTATCTCTTATAGTTTCCGAGATATGGACTATCGATAATTTACACCTTAGGCTCTGCTTCTAACTTGGGCCCAAATTGTAAAATGGTCTTATCTATTGGCGATTTCGTTCCAATTCACACTCCAAGTAATATTCGGCATGCTAATTACATTGCCGGTTGCGAAATTGCATTATCTCTTATAGTTTCCGAGATATGGACTATCAATAATTTACACCTTAGGCTCTGCTTCTAACTTGGGCCCAAATTGTAAAATGGTCTTATCTATTGGCGATTTCGTTCCAATTCACATTCCAAGTAATATTCGGCATGCTAATTACATTGCCGGTTGCCAAATTGCATTATCTCTTATAGTTTCCGAGATATGGACTATCGATAATTTACACCTTAGGCTCTGCTTCTAACTTGGGCCCAAATTGTAAAATGGTCTTATCTATTGGCGATATCGTTCCAATTCACATTCCAAGTAATATTCGGCATGCTAATTACATTGCCGGTTGCCAAATTGCATTATCTCTTATAGTTTCCGAGATATGGACTATCGATAATTTACACCTTAGGCTCTGTTTCTAACTTGGGCCCAAATTGTAAAAAGGTCTTATCTATTGGCGATTTCGTTCCATTTCACATTCCAAGTAATATTCGGCATGATAATTACATTGCCGGTTGCCAAATTGAATTATCTCTTATAGTTTCCGAGATATGGACTATCGATAATTTACACCTTAGGCTCTGCTTCTAACTTGGGCCCAAATTGTAAAATGGACTTACCTATTGGCGATTTCGTTCCAAGTCACATTCCAAGTAGTATTCGGCATGCTAATTACATTGCCGGTTGCCAAATTGCATTATCTCTTATAGTTTCCGAGATATGGACTATCGATAATTTACACCTTAGGCTCTGCTTCTAACTTGGGCCCAAATTGTAAAATGGTCTTATCTATTGGCGATTTCGTTCCAATTCACATTCCAAGTAATATTCGGCATGCTAATTACATTGCCGGTTGCCAAATTGCATTATCTCTTATGGTTTCCGAGATATGGACTATCGATAATTTACACCTTAGGCTCTGCTTCTAACTTGGGCCCAAATTGTAAAATGGTCTTATCTATTGGCGATTTCGCCCCAATTCACATTCCAAGTGATATTCGGCATGCTAATTACATTGCCGGTTGCGAAATTGCATTATCTCTTATAGTTTCCGAGATATGGACTATCAATAATTTACACCTTAGTCTCTGCTTCTAACTTGGGCCCAAATTGTAAAATGGTCTTATCTATTGGCGATTTCGTTCGAATTCACATTCCAAGT